>NC_056739.1:1117290941-1117528441 GCF_019279795.1 Protopterus annectens
TAACTAGGCTACGTTCATCTTGAAACTGATTGGGGTCAAAATGTTTTTTGCTGCGAGATAAGCGAATTAGGGGAGGTGTTTCTAGATGTGTTTTGTGCCTGATAATGTATGTTAGTGAGTGGTCACTAAGGTCATCTGGGAGGGTTCCTGTTGAGTACTTTTGTCGGGGACTATTTGTCAAGATCCAGTCTGGTATGGTTTCTTTATTATTGCTTTTATTTGTTCTAGTTGTTGAGTGAATGGTTTGATGGAATCCATATAGGTTGATAGGGGTTGATGGATTAGTTTGTTTGCAAACATTCCAATCTATGTTAAAGTCACCTAACAATATAGTTTCTTGAAGGAGATTAATCGAGAACCAGTTTAATAGGTCTTCTAATATGGGGGGATTATTGCCTGGGGGAAGATAAGTGCAGATAATGTTTATAGTTTTGTTTGTGTTGAGGGAGAGTTTGGAGATAAGAATTTCACCATGATTGCCGTGTGGCAGGATATGAGTAGTTTTACTTATTTCTAGTCCAGTTTTGAAGAGTATAGCTACTCCTCCCCCTTTTTTATTAAGACGGTCTTGTCTTAGGATGTTATAGCCGGGGGGATAATTTCATTATCTTTTATTGTGGGTTTAAGCCAGGTTTCAGTAAGACAGAGAATGTCAAATTGTTGGACTTCTAGTAGGGCATGTAGAGCTGTAACCTTGTTGCATATGCTACGGATGTTAAGATGAGCTATAGAGAGAGATTTTGGAGGTTTGGTGTGTGGTGTATACCTAGTTTTCATTTGTTGGGGATTAGGGGATAGTACAATGGTGTCTGGGCCTGGGTTGGGGTGTATGTCCCCATCAATTAATGACAAACTTTGTATAAGGTGAGTTAACTGTGAGGGCTTGAAGCAGAAGATATGTTTTGTAAGTGTATGAATAAAGTATTTGATATGAAAGAGACAATGGTATTTGGGTTCAAGATATGAGTTGCTATATATGGGACAGAGATGGGTTGTAAGTATACTTGGGGGGGAAGTTAGAGTGTGTTTTTGTGGGATGTTAAAAGTTGGATGTAAAGGTTGCTCATAGTAGGTAATAAGATAGGTAGAGGAGAGAAAAGTTAAAAGAGTTAGTAGTAGGAGAGGAAGGCGAGTGTAGGTCATGTTGAGTTGAATATGAGTGTGTATAATAGATATGTGTTCAGTGTGGTAATGGGTAGATGAGGGAGGAGACTGTTGTAGAGTGGGTGGAGAGAGGAAGTAATTATGATTGGTTCAGGTTTTGGAGGGAGTGGTTTTGTAGGTATAAATGTAGAGGTGTAGATGACAAAAGACGCATTCTACCAAATGCGTCTTAATCGAACTTAAAACAATGAAAAGGCAAAATAGTGAAGCGGCATTTAAGCAAGTTCAGGGAAAAGAATTTGCTTGGCCACTTCCATTACTTTGCCATTTTTGGCACTGTAGTGCGATCTCGGAGTTGGTATATTTAAGTAGGGGGAGGGGGTCCACAGCCTCCACTTTATGTATTATTTAAATTTTTTTTTTGGAACAGCGATTTTTTTTCCTTGGAAAAATAATCGCTGTTCTGAGCTTTTGAGATTGTAAGCTTTCACTTACATGGGGTTGATTATTCATCGTTCGCTTATTTAAGCATTCAATGATATAATATAGACCTGATGGCAGAACACTATCAGTTGTTTATCTTCAAATGAAACTGTGATGCCCGTGCCCTGGCCCAGCAATCAAGGAGCCTCAATCCTCACCACTGACACCAGTAAGGGGCGTCTCAAATAGGAGGAAAGGATAACAAATACACACAGTAAAGTGCAATTTCCCTTAAGAGCACACAGAGATCACAGTCAGTCCAGGGCTGGTTGTTCCCTTCCTCTTCAGGTCCCCAATAAGACTCCCCACTGGCACAGCTATAGGGTCCAGATCTCAGCTTAGTGGGCAAGCTAAAACCTCCAGCACCCTCTCTGTCCAACCAGTGCTTCCTGCCCCTGCCCAAGTAGCTGACACACACACACACACACACACACACACACACACACACACACACACACACACACACACACACACACACACACTTTGAGAAGGGTTTATACAACCACACAGACACTCCTGGGGAAGGCTAGCACAGGTTCTCCAGCTGTGCTCCTTTTTCTCAGACTATACAGATGTACCAGCTGCCACCACCCACTAATATTTATCAGCTACTCAAAGGCTCTTAAAAGGGTGCCCAATTATTACTGTGCAATATTATTATCCAGTTGGTAGTACAGCCCATGTCTAAAGCTATTAGAGTGGCTTTGTACAATTTTACCAAAGGCATGCAAGTACTCTAAAGAGCTTAAATTATCTCTACAAAAACAGCCACAGCTGAAACGATTTAAAAATATTTAATAACAAATAGTCAAAACACAAGACAATACTTTTACCACACAGTGCTAGTCAAGAGTTCAGAGATCACAGAGAAATACTTAAAATAATTTAGTAGTACAGTTCTGACATCACAGATAAACAGTCTAATCTTTCTAGTTTCTAGCTATTTCTAGAGAAAACCCAAGTCTAAGATAAACTTACATATAGCGCAAGACAGTGCTGATGAGTTGGATGGTCAAGACAAAAATGCTTAATGCTCTGATTCTCTCTGTTTTTAAAATCACATTCCTGGTTCACATTACATCATTCTTCACACTTCCCTGGGGTTCCCAGGCTAACAGGCTACATTCTTTAGTAAGCTCACACCAGGTCAGGAAGCAAAGCCATTAAGGACATTTATGCATGCAAATTCTGGCCATTAACTCTACCCTTAAAACAATAGCAAGAATTCCTTCATCTAGACTGACCACAGCCGTGTTTACATCAAATGGTCACAACATGCTTTACTTAGTCAGCAGAGTGCAATGTTGTTACATTTTTATTCCGTTCCACATGTAACACTATTTTTACCATTTAAGACAACAAGCCTGTGGTTTTCATTAATAGTGACAGATGACAGAATATTTCCAAAATTCTATCTGGCTAGGCTGGCAGCCTTCATCTATGTTCACCCAATCTTCACAGAAACCACCAGGAATTTTCTTTCTGCAAGGTAGCTTATCAGAAAACTAAATGCTTTGGATGCAGAATTTCATTTTTTTCTTCACTGTAGGAAAGATTAGCAGATAAAAAGTACAGTCTGCCACGTCATCATGTTGCTGGACAAAAAGCTTTAAGATATTTAATATTTTTACTTTTCTCGATATAGAAAAAGACAAAAAAAGAGAAATTACAGGAAAATTAAAGAATAAATAAGAGACTATAAATAACGTTCCATTTCCTTACCATTTCTTCTTTATAAAGATGCAGAGTCCTACTAGGACTACAGATGCTTAAGTTAACGAGCCAAAGAACTGAGAAATAGCATATTGATTTAGTGGATTACATGACTCATTAGTGTCATATAAATAGTTTGTGGCATAAGAGATAATCACAGAAGTGATCTTATGAAAAGTTGTGCATATATGTAGAGTAAGTAAAACTACAAATAAAATGTTAAAGGAATTATCTGAGGACATTAAATTATGTAAGATAACATATGAGTGAAATGAAAAGGAGGAAATTAGAAATAAAGTGAGACAACATTGCAACAGTAATTACACCTAAGAAATCATACTCTAGATGTGGTTATAAGCAGCACAGGTAGCACTGTCCTGTGTTTATTCAAGCTGTGTTTGACATAATCATTTTTCAAAGACGTGTAAAAGGAAACTCTATTGCAAAGAATCTGCATGTTTAACAGGCACATGAAAACAATATTTTTTGTAGTCACTACTGTTGTGAGAAGATTTGATACAGTGATATCTGCAAATGATTCTGAAAAAGTGACATGTAAACAGGCCAAATTGTTGGAAAGGAATGTTGAGAATTAACAACTTGTTGAATTTAAGCTAGATTTGCCTATTAAGAAGCTTACTATGGAGAAACAAATATACAGTGTGAAATCAGAGAGAGATTATGCATATAGCCATAACAATGACATCGCTCATTTGTTTGTTTGTGTCTTTTTCCCGGTTAGGGCTCACCACAGCGGAACTCCGGTCCGCTAATGATTGGCAGTAGATTTTTATGTACTGGCTTGCCGGGCCTAATGCACAACCTTCAACGAAGGAACGCCCATTCATGCATGTCGCCACACAGAAGACGCTCTAACTGAGAATCGAACGGGCAACGTCTACTTAATGCTAACTTTTTAAAATTTTAGAAAGTTTGAAAATAAATCATGCTGCTGAACCAGTGATATGTGCTCCTTAGGAAATATTCCTATCTAACAGGAACATCATTGAGTAGGACCTGAAGTAAACTGAGTCAATAACATTCGTGAGACATATGGATACTAGTGTAAAGCAAGACAAAATTCACATTGGCTTTATTCAGATATTGCAGTTAAAGTGATTACAAAACAATTACCTTTTTCTAACGAAGACATATCTAGCAATACAAAATTCTAAGTTATTTATTGTGCTTGATTTAAAATGAAGATTCTGTCAGAAAACTCTTGATAAAGAAATCTCTGAACTATGAACATTTAATATACTATTAAGAAAGTAAAGAATCTTTCCATTTCTGTTTGGCATTTCATTAGTACCGGAGGAATGCTAAAAAAGTGACATAGGTAACTAAAGGCTTCGAGGGTATTATAAACATAACTGCTGATCTATTGCTAAGAGGTGAGGTATAAGAATACCATAACAAATGACAACAAAGCTGTCGAACAGACATCATCATTTCTAATTAAATAAGTGTAAATATAAAAGAAGAGTGAGAACTCTGTAATGCATGGAACATCTTCTGATGGCAGAAGGACTTACCCTGCTACAGAAAAAAAGTCAAAGCAGTAAGGCAAATGCCAAAGATATAAGTCAAACAGGCACTAGACCCCGAAGTGTTCCATGTATATATGTTTCTGTATTTTTTACTTTGGTTATTGTTTCTCATTCATTTTAATGTGATGTGGCAGCTGTACAGTTTGGGAAATAAGGCTTTAAATACGTTTTTATGAACAAGATATTTCATGAGTGGTTTTCTACTATAGCTCAGATGCAAGTTTTAATTTTTTTAGCATTGTTGGTAGTTTTGTGGTGTTGTTTCAGTAGTATAGTGAGGAGTATGTTATAGAATTATAGTTTAATCATGCATTTTATTTTTTATGAATCAGTTTTACATTTGAATATGTTTTGCCAGCAATGGTTTTTCATTTAGGTGGGTTGTGAGTGTGATTTTTGTTTATGATTTATTAGTTTATTTATATTTTAAGTATTAAATTATATAAATATAATTTCTAAAGGATGTAATTTATGTGGGCATAGTTTTTATTTATTGATGTGTGCATTTGTATCTTTTTTGTGTATTAGTATGACTGCAACCTAACTGTGATAACATATGCAGAGTGGTGATAAATTCTTGGTGAAGTGGGTAGAGTGTTGATAAACTGTTGGAAATGCTGGTAGTATAGTGATAAAAGATCTATAATGTGGCTCAAATAAACATTTTATCACACTACATTGTTCATAGGTTCACAGGTAGGTACTAGGCTATTGGCCCTAGGGCCTATAGAAGCCAAGCCAAACCGTACCCTGGATTTTGCCACCCAAGAAAATTATTTTCCTGTGCCCCTGTCAAGCAGAGCCACAAAAGTGATCCCCAGGGTGAATTTCCTATCTCCCATCCAATCATCAAGATTCTTCTTGAAGAGTGCTAATGAGAAGCTTTGTTTGATATAGATAGGTAGTTTGTTCCAGAGTATGAGAAGTCTCTGGGACAGGAATCTATCCCTCCAGCATGTTCTGTTTATTGTGGTGACAAGGTTTAGGTCCCTAGAGCATGTAGCTCGGAGAGATTGGGATTTCTTTAAGTGGTGCATGTCCAACAGCTCTGGGTTTGACATAGCTTTGTATGTTAGGCAGAGAATGCCTCTGAGTAGCCGATATGAAACTGAGTAAAGCTGGAATTTTTTTGAGATGGTCTGCGTAAGGCATCTGTTTGAGGCCGGTAATTTTCTTTATGAGGTATTTCTGTGGCCTTTCCAGTTGTTGTAGATGTCTTATGAGGTACATACCAAAAGGGGCGTTGTACTCTATGATGGGTCTAATGAGTGATGAGTAGAAGGGAACAATGACCTCTTTTTTCATGGATGAGAAACCATTAGTGATGAGGTGTGCCATGTAGAAGGATTTCCTGACTACTGTGGCAATGTGATTATCAAAGGAAAGACTACTGTCCACCTGTGTCCCACGGTCTCTTATCACACTTTCGGTATTAAGTAGACTACCACCTATGTGGTAGTTCATGGATACAGAGTTTTTACCAAAAGGGATGACAATGCACTTTTTGGCATTGAGCTTGAGGCCATGGCTTTGAAACCAGACATCTGTCTCAGTAAGGCCCTTTTGTAGGATGTCCACATTGTTAGTTTTGATTATAGCTCCTAGTTTGCAGTCATCTGTGAACTTTGTTAGCCAAAGACCTTCTGTGTTAGCCTGTACTTCAGAGAAGTAGATACCAAACAGGAGAGGACCGAGGACTGAACCCTGTGGTACTCCACTTGTCACTGGTCTGAAGTTGGATTTAGAGTCTGCTACTTTCACAGTGTGGGTTCTGTCAGTGAGCCAGTTGGCAACCCATCTTGTGACATAGGGATTTATACCTAATTTAATGGGTTTATCTATAATTCCAGAGTGGCGGATGGTGTTGAAAGCCTTGGAGAGATCTAGGTAGGCTGTGTGAACCACCTTACCCTCATCTACAGCTTTGGTGACCACTTCAATGAAGTCTATCAATTTTAGAAGACATGATCTGCCTTTTACAAACCCGAACTGGGTAGGGTCCAGAGTTTGAAGATTACCAGTGTCATTGTTTTTAAGTTCCATGATGATACGTTCCATAGCCTTGCAGACCAGGCTCATCAGGCTAATGGGGCAGAGGTTCCTGGGGTCTGTAGTGGCTCCCCCTTTGTGGAGTGAGATAACCATTGCTGTGCGCCATTCAGTGGGCACAAAGCCTGAGGTGAGGCTATGATTGAACATGGTACTTAGGTGGGGTGCCAGTTCATTCTGTACTTCATGTAGAACGCAGCCTGGGATGTTGTCAGGTCCCATGGATGCTGTGTTCTTGGCTTTGGAGAGTGTGTTTTTTACCTGTGCAGCCATGATTACAGGTACTTTGCATTCTTCCGGTACAGAGATGGGCACTTTAGGGGATGAGAGAGGGGTAAAGTTAGCACTGAACCTATCTGCCAGGATGTTGGCAGTTGGTCCGGTATATTTAGTGTCATTGTGCTGTAACTCAGAGCAGATCTGAGTGTTGCCATTGAGATTGTTGGCATAGTTATAGAATTCTTTGTGGTTGTCTTTAGAATCAGTGGTGATTTTATTTTCGTAACTAGCTTTGGAGGATTTTATGAGGGATCTCAGCTTCTTACTGAGGCTGACCATGGAGTTCCTCCAATCATGGGATTTTACTCGTTTTTGCAACAGTTTCTTTCTTTAGTTGTAGAGTTTGTTTATGGCAGGGGGCCATCAGATTGGCTTCCTTTTTTTGGAGGATAGCATCTTGGTTCTGTTAGGGATTGGACGATCCATGCACCCATGTAAGTGCTTATAAAGTGCAATTGTATAGGATTCAGCAGTTGTACCTCTAGTGTCCGTCAGCATGGGCGTCGTGAAGTTTGCCACTTCTGTCTTAAGAAGCGTGAAGTTGGCTTTGGAAAATTTTTTTACTGTGGTTTCCCTAATGGGGGGTGGGGTTGGGGGTGGGATGTGGATGTCTAGGGTGATTTGCTTGTGGTCGGATCTGACCAACGAGTAATTGACCTCTGGTGTGGAACACCGGTTGCCCATGTTGGTAATGACCAGGCCTAGGATATTGCTGCCCCTGGTGGGGGTACAGATAAGTTGATCCAAGGCGTTGGAATTTATGAATTCCAAAAATCATTGAGCACAAGAGTTGGTACATGAGTAGTTTTCCCAGTTAATGGTGGGGTAGTTGAAATCGCCCATCATTAGGGTGTTAGGTTGTACCCTAATATTTTCGAGTGTATCAACAAATGAGGCTACTCACTCCTAACCTCCCATTCAGTTTCTCCATCACCTGAGCCATTACTGAATCGTAGGTCCTGTGGTTTACAGTCAGAGCTGTATCCATTTATGCCATGGACCCTGGCTGTGTTCCTTGTATTGATCACAGTCTGGCATATGCATGTGCCAGTGCTGTAGAATTCATGTGACCATCATATTCACCTGGTAACCAATAAAATAAAGTTCATAAAGTAACAGAGGTCTTCTTCTAGGCTAACCATCTCTCACATAACTGACATGGCAGTGTGGCTAACCATCTCTCACATAACTTGACATGGCAGTGTGATTTTGTAATTAACATTTTTTTGCTCTACTTTCAGATCATGTAAAAACATTGGATCATAAAGGTTCCTTGTAGCATGACATCTGTTGTTACCTGTCATAGCAACTAAATGAAAGCAATACTGAAGGCTCTTTTGGCGTTCTGTTAAACTTTTAACAAAAACTGTAAAGCACTACAATCTGTTTTGACTTCATGAGCAAGACATTTGCAACATCCACAAGATCCCACTTGTGCCTAAAACAGACTACAAAAGGTACTGCTGAACTGGCTTATAGCACCAGTATTTATTACTGTCAAAGCTATATGCCTACTTTCAAGTCAGAATTAGAAGCAAAGAAGTCATGGATAATTTAAGACTATCTGCAGCATGTTATTTGTTACTCTAAGGACCGTACCCAAGTCTATTAGAGGCAGTAAGTACATTTGCTGTATACTTCTGTGATTTTTATACTTCAAACCTCCACAAGCAAAATTAGTTCAAATATCAAACATTTTTATAATGCGTTGGCAAAGCATTTTTTATTTCCTTAAAAATACCTAAAGCAAAAAGTGGTTATTTATTTAAGCAATATAAAAGTGTTTCTATCATCAAAGTGGTCCCATAATTCCAGTTTCAAGAAGAAGCTTAAATAAAATTGTTTGAATATCAGTAGCTAGAATGATACATAAAATAAATGTTTACACTAAAAGAACATTAACATACGAACTATTAAGGTAATGCAAAAATAAATATAAAAATATAGAAGAATTATATAATTTATTGATTGAAAATTGTTTACTTGTACTGCATAAGAGTGTAGAGAGACTTGCAGGATTTGCATCTGATAAGAAAACAATGAATTTAATCACTGAATGTACACCTGGTATACTAATCCTGAATTGCGCAGAACAATTCAATAGACTGGAATACTAATACACAATTGTATAGAATATTCAATAAACTCTGGCACTAGAATTAAATTTCATCACAATTAAGTTAAATCATTCTTAAAGAAGAATTGCTAAACACAAGCTGTGGCAATTATTTACAACCCACACTACCCTATGCCTCCAAACTATAATCAACACGAAACTTCTTATATGCTAAAAATCACAAGAAATGCCAGTCGCTTTGTATGCACATGCTGGAAAACCAAGTTTGTTGATGAAGATGAACTAGTGCTCTAAGGCTGAGGCGTGTCACTGACTTTCATGATATATTGACAAATAGTCAACTAAATACTGCTGCGAAAGGCGGGGTCCCCGACGATCCTGAAAGGGATATCAGAGAAGAAAAACCATAACTGTAAAGGTCAGAACAACAATAATTAAAATGTCATTACAGGAAAATATATACTATCTCCAGAAATAATGCATCTTGGAATATTCTCTGTTCTCCAAGGTACAGCAACATCAGAATTAGTATATATTAGTAGGCGGCTATAGTGGGTTGCAGTCCCGACTATAAAACTGCTGCAACGTTGAGCTTCTCATACTTACTTTTTTTTCCCTTTTTACCAAACCCATATGAAATAAAATAACTCAAACAGGAATAGAGTTTGACAGTGTTTTGCTGATTGCTGTATCTAGGGAAACTATAAACATCTAAATCACCCAAATACGGCAGTTGTGCATCAGGCAGTATGTTTGGAATGACTACAAATGATGTAAGAAGCTACATTCACAGCATACATCAGTGTACACACATCAGACTTTCAGTTTTTTAATGACATCACCCCTACACTATTTTAGAAGTTTGCTCACCCTCAGGGTCAAGAAATTTACCAATAAAAAACAGCTTGGAAAGGTCCCGAAATATTTTCCTTACACAGCAGTAAACATGAATAAGATGCATATGTAAATCATATGTATCACTTCTTCAGTTTGTCAGTACTGCATCAGTCTGACATACAGAGTAGTACATTGCACTTACATCTACAAGTGCAAGTATGTTTATGTGTGAGCGTGTGTGTACTTGCATGCATGTTTTATACATGCTTTTTTTACTTAACATGGAAAGTATACAAATCCATAAAATACCCTCTCAAAGTCAACAAAATTAACCACTTATAATGGGAAAACTCTTTTGAGTGCAAGTGCATTTAAGGATCATCGTTTTTGCATACAAAGCCTACCAGTTTCACTGTGCCTCATGTAACCTTTCTGTCATCATTCTTAAGTATCTTTCCTCATTTGTGTGGTACTCGGCAGTGTCTTTGTGCTACTTCTGTAGTTTATTTTACAGAGGTCACCAAATGGCTTTGTGTAAGATGACTGGAATTAGTCTGCTTGTCTATTTGTTATCTCTATAGAAGTAGTTATGGTATCACTGTATGGGACCACACGTGAGCATGTGTACATGTTAATCTGACAGAGCAAAAAAGAAAGAGAAATGACAGTGCTGGAGAAGGAACAGAAAGGTAAGTGCCTGAAAGCAAAATGCATTTGACAGTTGGCAGGACCAGATGCTACAGCTGCTTGCAGACATAAACACAGATACAACTCTCCAATATGTCTGATATGTTGGAATAGTTAGCAGCCTTAAAAATGTGAAGTCTGACCTAGTCCAAATGAATACATGTATGTCATAGTTGTTTTTCTTCCCTTAAATAGACAAAACTCATCATATTTATAAAAGTATGCACTGTCATCTGCACACCTTGGTTCTGCTTGCTTACAGCTGCAGACATATGAACATGTACATTTACATTTCTTACATTATTACTATAACAATGAAAAATATAAATTAACTTCCATATCATTCAAGCATAATTCAGTAGAGAGATGTAAACTACGAATGCAGTTAGCCACAACAAATTTTATCAAAAGAAACACACACCCATACACACAGGCGCGCACATGATTTGAATTACAATGTCCAGCAGAAGGTCGGGAGCGTAAAACAGTACTTAGATGCTGTATTTGTTAATGGTATCATGCTAAGCCACTCTCACTTTTGTCAAAAAACAGTTAAAACACCGCATATACGAGTCACAAAGCTGATCTCTACTACAACATTATTTTACTGAGTGGACTTGAAACATTTTGCTTAGTTCTCTGTGATCAAGGGAAGCAACATACGCATTTTACAATAACTGCAAAAAAGCAACATAGAACATTTGTATTGTTATGTAGACAAGAAAAAGAAACTGACTGCACCAAGTGGAGATGAAATATTCAGGAAAGAAAATGTAAGAATGAATAAGCTAATAACATTTCTTATGTAACATTCTAGCTAAAGGCCCATTATCTGTTGCATAAAGTGTTACAGACAAGCTCAACAGTTTTTCTGCACTTTGTCACTTTTTGTATATCATCAGCAATGACCTCCTAAATATTTTTAGTCACTGTCAAACACTATTACAGTCTACATCTCTGATGTCCACTGCTATGCGCCACCGAAGTAGGACACTTTATACCTCTGCTGTGCACTGATGTGAAACACATACATTAATGCCCATGGGAAGATGTGGCATTTTGCTTTGCATATTATAATCATTGTAAGTAAGGGTACAGCATTTTAAAATGACCACAGAAAAGGTAGCATGGTCTTGATATTTGAGAAGCCTATTCTGTATGAGTTGTGCTGGGTACTCTACAACAAACACAACCATACCATTGCTATTTTGTGTATAGTACAGTGTATTCAGTGAGGACACAAGAAACAGACATTGTCAAGTGCAGCTGTGGCATTTTGCTTTCTATTTTATGATCACTGAGAAGTAGTATACAGCCTTTTAAAATGATTGTGTAAAGGTAATGCCAGGCACTGTAGTACTGGATTTTAAAATGATGGAAAAGAGGTTTTTAGTGAGATAAAAAATGAAAGAGACTTTGATTCATGCTCAATTTGTAAGGCACACCTTCTAAATAATATTAAGGATAACCATACCTATCAACCTGCAGACACTGAAAATAGATAAAAAGGCCCTTGCAAAGCAAGTGTGCCTAGCTACAAATTTGCACATCTAATTACCATAAAATTTGAATATCAAGTAGCACATAACTCTTCTTGTTTCCAGTAGAAATATGTAATATTACTCAGAAATACAGCCTTTAATGAACTGTACAAAATTCTTCCTCATGAGGTAATTTATTTTTGCTTCTGATAAAGAGAGATGCAAGATATGTATTCACTTTCTTTATATTACTGGCACCATTGCCATGTTGCTCATGTAGTGTGATTCCCTGTGTACTAGGCAGCTTCAAAATTATGTGTGATAATGGGAATTCAGAAAATTATATGAAGGAGTAAACCAAGACTGAAAACAGGGACATACCTCCAAAAATCAGTACATTATGTACAGAGATAAATCAGGCCTGAAAATAGAAAAATTCCCCAAAACAGGTACAGTTGAGTCGTCTGATGGTAAGTTTTCTTATCATCATTTTCAAGATTTATTCCTCTGCATAATGGTTTGCTTTGTGTCCAGTTTTAAAGAAACATCTTTGAGACTGAAGCCAATTGTCTAACCTGCACATGTATGCAAGCCAACAGAAAAACATAAAAGAAACTGAAAACAGAGGAGTTCACATGTAACAAAGCTGATGCTTATCAGATAGCAAACATTACTGATATAACTTTGCAAAAGTGAGAACTGAAGCCTACCCAAATGATACTAAAATTGAGTTGCTTTTTGCACTTATTTGTTCTGACTCACTTTTTTCCCACCATAGCAAATGATCCTCTAAATTACCCAAAGAAAAAAAGAAAAACAAAAAAACTTTTTCCAGAATCCTGCAGCTTAGAACAAAAAATCTACAGTTGCAAAAAATGCTCACAGTAAGCAATATTCTAATGTATATGCAAAATTTGCAAAAGTGGGCAAACCTGTGCTTCATCACAAAAAAAAGTTTAAACTAAACAGCAACAAAAGGGGTGAGGTAACTTGTAGCCAGATCATTTTCTCATGGAACTTTTATATTTCCCTAAAAGGTAAGCTTCAGCAGAATAATCATTTCTGACAGAGCACTCCTTTGGGCTTATTGGATCTCCAACTGATTTTGTAAGACTATACATTACAATTGTACCCAAGCTTCATATTCCAATCGTCAAATATCACAACAGCAATTCATTTTGCAAAGCAATTAGTATTTCAGTTGTTACAAAAGAATAGAACATAACTAGGCTTTAATCAACCAAAAAAGATTTTTTATTTGATGTTTTACAAGAAAGACATTTCTTAGAGACCACTCCAAGGTCTGTCACAACTCATCTAGTTTATTGTAACAGAAATACACATACAACCAACTGGCTCCAGGAATGCAGTAAGCACATGGAGAAAAATCAGCAATGTTTTATTTGGCAACTAGGCAAGCCATAGTCAATTCCTTCCTATGGTGAAACTACTATTTATAGAACACATTTCATAGTATAAAAATATTTAACTGATCACATGACATAAGTAAAATAATAGCTATTTACAATAAAAAATGCATTCAGAATGATAACAGAATGTAACATTTGAATAACCTTAACATTTTAAATTGGGTTAAGTAAGATTGCTTCTTAAGGCATTTACCTCAAATACCATTCATCAATATTTGCCGGTTTGATTCACACTGCAGTCGTATGTTTGTAAAATCGCTCCCATTCTCACTGTAGTTTACTTTCTCCAAAACTTGACATTTAAAATTAGAAGCACGATCACATTTCCCAGAAGATTTTGCTAAAGTGTTAGCAATACATTGGACCTTAACATCATATAAATCTTCCTTTATTCTTGATTTAAATGCATACTCCATTTTGCTGAGAAATTGCAGTATAAATCAAACCGCTTGTGTTATATTCGACCAACCTACTAAAATAACTTTGTCTCTAGATGAATAAATACATCTGCTTGATTCATAAGGTCATAATAATTGCATGATCCACAAAAAAAGTTTCAGTTTCTTCATTTCCTTCAGCCTTATGTCCCTATAATAATTCTTAAAGACTGTTGTCTCTTTGACATACAAAAACTAGGTTTGTCAGAGATGGCAGATCTTACCTCACAATCAGAAGTCGAATATCCCATTTTGTTTAAGTATTTAATTCTACTTCTTTAAATAAAGTTCCATATCTAAACATA
The DNA here is from genome assembly GCF_019279795.1 of Protopterus annectens. Classification (NCBI taxonomy): domain Eukaryota; kingdom Metazoa; phylum Chordata; order Ceratodontiformes; family Protopteridae; genus Protopterus; species Protopterus annectens. Next base: position 1,117,305,374 of record NC_056739.1, read on the forward strand.
AAACTGCTATTTCTATGGTTCACCTTATTTTGCCTCTCCAATAACACTTTGTAACCTAATTTGTGATTCTGTCCCCTAGAATTTAATAGCATCCTCAGAAGATATACCTTAAGGCATTGTACAGACTTCAGTAAAATATCATTAAGGAGTGGTTATATTACTCAGTGGGAACAAAATATCGCCATCTAATTTATTCGTAATGCTACAGAATTGTATATTCACTGCATTTTTGGGATATCTTCATTACAAATTATACTTCTTGTTTAAATCGCAGATTTTCTTCCCACTTGGAAGTGTTTCTTAACACTTGTACCTACTTACTGTCGGGATAGTGTACTTCCCTTTTAGGGAGTGACAGTAATAATAGTATAATACATTTCACTGAAACAGCTTTTTATGGAGTTTTGTGTATCAGTCTAAAATAATTATTTTTAAACCAACTTTATTAAGCAACAACAATGTGCAGTTTTACCCATGCAAAGGTTAGAATATGGCACAATGATAACGAAAAACATATAAAGTTCTACAACAGGGTTAACTATTTGAGTTATCTGTTCAAACAACAAAGAATCAACTTTTCAAATTTACGTATAGAATTAATAAAAATAAAACAAAAGATCTTTGCTGTCGGGGTACTGGAGTGAACATAAACATAAAATGCTGTTACTGCAGACTTCTTATGTCAGACTTCTTTCACAACAGGTACAGGTATGGGTTCAGCCGTGTCTTCAGTCATCAAAGTTACAGAACTTTCATTTAGTTTCCCTGTGTATATCTATGATGAGAAAAAGGTGAGAACCCTATCCTGTTCAGAAAATCATCACTCTTTTCCAGTGAGCAGGCTGGCATTCTGCTTTCATTTCATTTACATGGCTCTTTGCAAATGAGGTATGTCCAATGTTTAGAGTACAAGACAGAGTTATGAAACAAGTCTCACTGTCTACGGAAAACCATTTAAGACTGGAAGTGCAATTTCTCACACACACTTTACCTCTAGATATAAACTTCTCAGCTTTGTATATGTATAAAAATTCTAGTTATAAAGCAATATTTTCTCCAGATTTATAGACTAAAATCATGTAAAAGGAAGTCAAAAATGACATCAGCCTTTGTGATATCAGGATTTATATCATAGGCAAACTTATGTGAGGAGCAATTCTGTAACCGAAAAAGAAACAATGTCAGTCTTGTCTCCGCAGGTTCACTTTTCATTTTCTTTATTCCCTCCTGTGGTTCTCCAAAGACCTCCGCCAGGACACTAGCTGAAGCACAACATAGTAGAGTAGTCAAGTTCTTGATTCAGCTTGTCTCCATAAAGTCACCAAACTCAATAAAAGTGAAGCATAACTTCAGACACTAACATATCTGAAATAGTATTTATATTAAATATTTGTCTCAGTTTCAGCGGTTCTGTGCAAAGTATTGGATTTCATTGCATCTGCATTCTCCATCATAAAGGAACATTTATTAAAGCTAGAAATATTTTGCAAGGAATGTGCAGCACAGTCCAGATTCAGTCAAGACTATGGCTTATCAGAACATTCACAAAGGTATCATAGTACATTAAGTGGTAGTCTTCTTCTAGATAGCCATTAGAAATCTTGTCTTCCTTTTCCAAGTTTAAATCCATGTTAGGCCACCATACATATGATTCAGTCAGAGCCTTTCATTGTGGGCATTCCTGGATGAACTTGAAGCAATATTTTCCATATTAGAGAATGTCCCTGAAAAGGGAGTATGACTCAACACTTAACAAAACACACCGATCTCTGACACTTAACACTACTCTGCTGAATCAGTATGACATAGCAGTTGCTTATTTATTTAAGGCCAACATGTCATCTTGCATTTGTGTACTTGTAAGAAAGCTACATCTTTGACAGTTTAGTATTTGATCAGCATGCACTCATTGCCCATAGTGCTTAACATCACTATTTTACCAAGTATATGCAACATCTGCATGCTTTCCAGGAATATATAACCTATTTAAACAAGCATGAGGCTAAGGAACTGACATGATTACAACATTATCGAACAAGATCATGATTGGTCTGGTATCAGATAGAATATGAATACCATAAAAATAACAAATAAAAGAAAAAACTGTACCAAATACCACTAAAAAAAAAAGAACCAAGGCCAAAAAAGTCCAGGAGAAGGTTTAATAAAACACACAGATACTCTAGCGCCTCGGCATCTAGTGCCTTCCAGGACTTTTTTGGCCTAAGAATATGAATACCAGCTGTGGTTATTTTTTAAAATACATATGTCTTCTCTAAATACAGTTTCATGTTTAATCAACACTTTTTTTCTTGATTTTCATTTTCAGTGTGTATGAAATAAATTTTGTTGGGCAAGCCTACCCACCAGGCTTGGAGCAGTGCTTTAACTACTATCAGAGTTAATACTTCATTTTGTTCCTTCTTCTTCCTCTTCTTTTGGCTTTTTCTCGGTTAGGGGTCGCCACAGCGGATCACCTGTCCACTCATGATCGTCAGTGGAGTTTTACAGTGCCGAGTTGCCAGCCCGGTGCCCAACCTTCCACAGAAGGCACACACATGCACACACTCACACCCAGGGCCAATTTAGAGTGTCCAATCCACCTACAGCATGTCTCTGGGATAATAGACAATATTCACCTCAGAAGTTCACAGTATTTTTTATAAATTTATACATACAGAACTTTTCACTGCAAGATCAATTGCTTTTAAAATTAACTTAAATTTCCTTATCGTTCAGTCTGCAACAAACACTAACGAGCCACAAAGAGGAGACCAACTACTAGAAATGTCATAAGGAAACTTCCATCACAGACAGAGATGTAAAAATAAACAATAGTTCAAAACTGAGCACTTTCATCTAAATAAGATTTCATCAGAATACTTAAATTCATTTATGTGCTGGTTTAAAAAATGACACTCATTGAATATATACATTAGATCAAAAAAACATAATGAACACACCCCCTTCATTACATTCCTTCTATCTTGTGTTTAAAACATTCAAAACAAAGCATTTTCAAAAAACAATTGCTAATTAATACAAAAACATAAAACTATATTTCATGAACTTAAAATCTAAACTTAAATGCTCATAATTGTGCTGCCTTTATTTTTAGCACACTGATTACTGATACATTTTTCTTCAATCCAGAAGAGGCATTGTGGCATTTAATCACAATTGCCCAATAATTCTTTATACTCCAAAACGTTTTCCAAATCCCCTCACCTATTGTTATGTGTAAGCTTCCCCAGGATTCATGAAGCTTGCACCAGACGCAGGCGTAGCGTAGGCGATCTAATGCCAAATATGGCCGCTGAGCGATTCAGGTATGATCCAATTCCACGAGCACTACCAGCGTACACCAGATCTGCACAGCTCTCGGCTCATGTATGCTAATCACCCCATGCGCAGTAGTGCAGCATACAAATGAAGGTACATAGCGATTCATGAAGTGGTGCAGTCGTAGTGTAAGCATACAGAAATGTAAACCAAAAAAAAATGGTTTACATTTTTCCAAACAGAATATTGGAGCCATGAAAGCAGACCAAACGTACGTATTATAAAGTTAACATATGCCAATGGCGAAATATACAGTCAATGGCATAAAAAAACACGCACAACACATAAAAAATAACATTTAATGTCATGGCCACACTAACGCAAAGTACAACTGCAGGACATGTGTGCACAAATGGGAACACAGGGAAAATATATACAGATGTCAAAAAATTGCAATGTAACACAAATCATGATTTCGCCATAATAGTCAATGGTATGCATGCTACACCACAACCAAGGTGCAAGGGTTGCTAAGGGTCTGTGACAGTGTTCGGCACAGTAACTATGAATTAGTAGTCAATGCCATGCAAATGAGGCAAGTAATACTGAATCACAAACATCCCGCCGGCCCAAGGATGTACCACACGGCGCAGCAGTACAACACAAGGAGTGGCCTGGAGGTATACATGACATCGGCAGAGGGGTGTGCCACCGTAGCTGTAAGCACACTGGAGCATTGCTAATCCGGGTTGTCCATTGCTAAGCAAAGCTGCAGGATAGGGGTGTGGATGTAGCCATAGCTTTGCTTAGCTGAGAACACACAAGGTGACTGAAAGCGCATGTGTACGTGGATGACAGCGAGTTCGAAACCCGGTAAATGGCTGTGTGCGGCGCGCACCCCAGCTGAAACAGGAAGGTTATGGGAAAACAATAAGGAAATGCTGCAGTAGGGTAATTGGAGTACAACTGAGTAATTAACACCTATTAACTCACAGTGGACCACTGACAGTAGCTAACAAGGCTGCTAGTAGCAACCTGCAAAACAGGATAGGGGAGGTGCCGGATTGCAAAGAAAAGAGAACTTTCACCGCAGAGCAAAGCAAACCTGCAGTAGATCGGCTATAGAACACATTTCGCAACACAATCCTGGGTTGGGAAAGTACAAAACAAGAAAGCAGGCTGCTGGATGCATGCCTGACAATGGGAGGGGAATCGTTATGAAAAGTGAAGGCAAGGGCAAGAGGTGATCCATGGCAGCTAAATGTAATTCAACACCAAAGGTACCACAATAGCAGTACCTGCAGTAAAACACATAAGTAAGATACCCTACAGCTCTGATTGTAGATACACACACTATGACATCATCAGCTTCCAAAGCACAATAGTATAAAGTGTGAAGGCACCTCACATACACTCGTGTATTCCCAAACACTGCACCATCGGTGTAAACAGACGGGGAACTTTTACAATGTACCTACCAGGGGCTAGATGATCTGGAGATAGTAGAGCATTACAGGGTGGACAGGGACATCATACAGCAAATTGTTGAGCTGTGCTGGAAAAGCCTCAGAGCCAGAAACAACAAAGGGGAACCCATCCCAGTGGACACGAAGGTATGTGTAAGCTTGAGAATACTAGCCACAGGTACCTCTCAAAGGCCAACCGGAGATATCATGGGGATCTCACAGGCATCAGCATCCAGGGTACTCCATCAGTTACTGGATGCCATGTTACCACATGCCAATGAGCATATATACTTCCCCCGAACACAGGAGGAGTTGGCCAGCAATATGTGCCTCTTCCACTGTGTGGCAGACTACCTGGAGGTACTGGGTGCACATACATATCAAGTCACCACCCGGTGAGCATAGTAGGCACTACATAAACTGCAAGGGATACCACTCCATCAACTGCCAGGTTGTGTGCAATGCCCAGGGCATTATCACTGATGTGTGTGCTGGCAGCCCTGGAAGCTACCACGACTCCCACATCTGGCATACCTCACAGCTGTACCAGGTATTTGTCAGGGGGGACATCCCATATGGCCACCTTGTGCGGGATGCTGGCTATGCACTGGAGCCGTAGATGATGACTCCCATCAGAAATGCACACACACCCATGCAAGAACGCCATAATGAGGCACACGCACAAACCAGAATCATCATAGGGCGTGTGTTTGGGATGCTGAAATCATGGTTCCGTTGCTTGGACATATCTGGTGGAGCCTTGCAGTACTCTCCAGGCACGTGTGCCCACATCTGCATAGTATGTGCCATGCTACATAATATGATCCTGCGGAAACAGCTGCAGCAGGGACATAATGGTGAAGGCCCTCAAAGCCCACTGCAATTGCCAAGGGCATCACAGAATCAGAGGGATTCTGACCACGAACACCCTGTGCCAGCCCCAGTAGGCAGACGGAGGCATGCCCAATATGCCCATGCCTTGACAAAGAGAGAATGTATAGCACATACACTGACAGTGTTGGCCCCTATGGACTGACACACTTCTCCACCTGCACACACAGTAAAATGGATGGCACACACACATGACCACCTGTAAATTGTCATGTATAGGTGGTCTACTGTGTGCATCCTACATAGGCAGCCCTCAACTATTGCACACACAACAGCTATTAGTACAAGGTAAGTCAACACCTGAACAGTAAATTAAGCTAACAGCATGTGTTGATACTGTATGTATAGGTTCCTAGGTACATTGGTAGGTACATGCCTAATTGTCAGAGGCCATTCATCAGCCTAGCCAAAATGTGTCTGCTGATGCCACCCCATTGATTAACTAACTGTCCCTCTGTGGAGCAGAGCCAATTGCGGGATCCCTGGGGTATAACCACTGTTCCCTACCCACTCTGCAAGGATTCCCTGGTGTGTTAATGAGGGGCCCCATATAATGTAATCAGGGATGTAGTTCCAAAGCATGGGGAGTACCCATGACAGATATCTGTCACCCCAGCATTCTCCAGTTATGGTTGTGGCAAGGTGTAGCACATTACAGTGTGTGGCTCACTGTGACATGGATTCCCATAGCTGGAGCACATCCATTAAGCATCACTTGGACATACCATTAATAGGTATCATCCATATGTAAACTAACTGAGTTACACATTTGTTTGCAGTATGGAGGAACAGCCGTAGTACAGTCCACATACTAAACACCATTACACTTGTACATATCCCAGATGCCCCAGTGGTAAAGCCACTGACTGTCTCATGCATGTTCCCGGTTCAATGACCTGCAAGGGCTGTTACGTAATTCCAATGTCCCGAATAATGGATGATTGATGCAGGTCAATAACAGGATACATATGACTTGTAGTCACCAGACAGTATATCAGCATGATAGCTAATTGAAATGGAAGAGCTAGTCAATTATCCATGCACAAGGGACATGTAATAGCTTCACAGTTTCATAGTAAGGTACTATGCTGTCTGGCCAAGTCCATTCCTAAGCCTAACTACAGTGATTTCACTTGCAGCACCTCCCTAGGTTAGTGTCCTGTGCCTGTGAACAGCAGAGCCATTCATTTCCTGCGCCTCTGTACAGCAGAGCCACTGCAGTGATCCCTGGTGTACATGTCTGTCTCCCATCGACCCATCGAGGTATCTCTTAAAGAGTGCTAATGAGGGTCCCTGCCTGATGTACATAGGAATCATATTCCAAAGCATGGTGAGTGTCCGGGTCAGGAATGTATCCCTCCAGCACGTCCTAGTCATCGTTGCATTTAGGTACATATCCCAGAGCATGTGGCTCTCAGTGGCTTTTGCTTATGTGGATCATATCCATCAATATTGTTTTGGACATGGGCCTTGTATGCTCAGCAGAGATCACCTCTGAGTATGCGGTATGCAAATGAGTACAGTTGGGGTTTCTGTAGTTGGGCTGCATATGTCATCCTTCAGAGGTCAGTAATCCTCTTGGTGTGGTAATGTTGTGGTATTTAAAGCTGTTGCTGTTGTCTCGTAAGGTACAACTCAAATGCGGTGTTGTATCCTTTAATGTGTTTCATAAGTCATGTGTAGAGAGGCACAATGGCTGCCTTTGTTCTGGCTACAAACCCATTAGAGATTAGGGTGGCCACGTAGAAGGATATCCACACCACCTTAGCAATATGGTTATCAAAGGAGTGGATGCTATCTACTTGGGTTCTAAGATCCCTTATTATGTCTTATGTATGTAGGAGACTACCACCTATGTGATAGTCTGCAGGTGATTGGTGTAATCCAAAGGGGATGTCTATGCACCTTGTGGCATGCAGCTTGAGGCCATGTTATTGACACCAGGTATCCGTCCCAGTGACACCTTTATGGAGGGTGTCTGTATCAGCTGGTGAATCAATCATGGCCCCTAGTTTGCAGTCATCTGCAAACCTATTCAGGGTAAGTCCTTCTGTGCTAGCCTGTACCTCAGAGAAGCATATACCGAACATGAGGGGCCTTATGACCAAGGACTGAAGGACACCAATTGTAACTGATTTACAGTAGGAACTAGGGTATGCTACCCTCACTGTGTGGGTTCTGTCTGTGAGCCACTTTGCATAACATCTTGTGACGTAGGGGTTGATTGCAGGTGGATGTGGATGTTGACAATACCAGAATGGGGAACGGTGTTGAAAGCCTTTGAGAGGACAATGTAGGCTGTGTGGACCTCCTTACCCTCATCTACTGCCTTGGTAACTGTCTCAAAGGACTCCACCAGGTTTAGGAGGCATGATCTGGCCCTAACAAATCCAAACTGGGTGGGATCAAAGGTTTGGAGGCCACCAATGTCTCTGTGAATGAGATCCATGATGATGTGCTCCATAGCCTTGCAGAATAGTCTAGTCAGGCATATAGGGCAATAGTTCCCCTGGTCCATTGTGGCGCCACCTTTGTGGAGTGTGAAAACAGTTGTTGTGTGCCATTCAGGGGCTACAATGCCTGATGCAAGACTATTAGTGAATTTGGTGCCCAAGTGGGGAGCCATTTCGTTCTGAAGTTCATGGAAATTGCAGCCAGGGATGTTGTACAGTCACATGGATTCTGTGTTCCTGGCTTTAGAGAGTGCAGCTTTGAACTGCGTAGTTGTGATCAGAGGGACTCTGCATTATTCCTGTATAGATTTGGGCCCTTTAGGGTGTGAAAGGGGTGTAAAGTTAGCACTGAACCTATCTGCCAGGATGTTGCCAATATCAGTCGGTTCTGTAATGTTCGTGCCTAACTGCTGTATATCAGAGCAGATGTGGGTATCACCATCGAGAGTAGTGACATACCTTTAGAACGTTTTGTGGTAGTCCTTGGAATGAGTCACGGTAATGTTTACGTAGCTAGCTTTGGAGGATGTGATAAGGGATCTCAGATTCCTACTGAGGCTGACCAGGGAGCTCCCCCACTCATGGGATTGTACTCTACTTTGCAACAGTCTCCTCCTTCTGTTGTACATTATGTCCATGGCAGTGGACCACCAGAGTGGCATCCATTTTCTGGTGGGTACCGTCATGGCTCTGTTTGGGATAGCATGATCCATGCAGTCGTGTAAGTGCTAATTAAGTGCAGTTGTGTATGATTCAGCGGTTGTAACTGTATTGTCCATCTGCACGGCTGTCATGACGTTTACTACTGCTGTCATAAGAAGCGTGAAGTTGGCTTTGCAGAAATATTGTACTGTGTTTTCTGTAAAGGGTGTGGTGCCGGGATGTGGATAATAAGGGTGATTAGCGTACGTTCGGATCTGACCAATGAGGAGATAACCTCAGGTGTGAAACACCAGTCACACATGTAGGTAATGACTGGTCTAGGATATTGTTGGCCCTGGTGGTGGTGTGGATAGGTTGATCCAGCCGATTGGAGGTTATGAATCCCAGAAAGCATTGGCTTAATGTGTCGGTACATGAGTAGATATCCCAGTTAATGGTGGGGTAGTGTCAGTCACACAGCAGTAGTTTCTGTTTGAACCCTACTTTCCAGTACACCAAGAAGTGAGGACCGTTAACCGTGAGGTATGGTGTGGAATCTGTAGCAAGCTACAGATTGTATAGCAGTTATGGCCAGAGTTAGTTGCACTTGGATTACCTCTGATGCATTGTGCTAAGCAACCAGCCTGGAAGTGTTTATTCTTGGGAAATATGGACAAACCTCCACCGTGGGTGTTCCGGTCCTGGTTACATGACTGAAAGGTGTGGTATGAGTAATAGCCTGTTAGTGCAGGGGTGTTCTCAGGAGCCTAGAAGCAGGTCCCAGTCACTGCAGAGATAGTGAAGTTGTCCATTACAAGGAGTGCCTCGGGCCAGTGCGTCTGAGATGAAGATGTCAAGGATTGAGTAGCACTACCCTCAGGTTTTGCTTGCCTGTTCCTGTTATGGTGGTGAATATGTTATTTGAACCGTGCCTAAAACAGGCACTATGGGAGCAGCAAGAGCCTTAGACATTATCCATAATCCCAGGGCCGACAGGTGCAGGCCATCTGTGCCAAAGCATCGTGTTCTGTTGACCATGTCATTCAAAGCAGACAGATATTGAATACCCTTGGAATGACACCAGAAGCATAGCCAATTGTTGAAGTAAATAATTCAGTCCTTGTACTGCGTTATCAGTCTGGATGAATGCCGAATGCTTCTCAGGGCTAGGGCGATACCTGCCTGGGCTACAAGATCGGAGAGCTATTCCATGTCTCTGTACATGTAGTCCAGGAAGTTACATCTCAGGGCATTCACACTATCATGGAGAATGACACAGTCATATTGTACCTGTTGAGGAGTGACATGAGTGCATAGGTTATGTTGCGGATCCTGTTACCCGACAGCCAGCTGAAAGTGACTATCAGCTTGTGTAGTCTGCTGAGTGGGACATCAGTGTGACTGCCTATAGAGTCACTTATGACTAGTGTGTTGGGTACGTCATATTGCCCTATTGGCTGTGGTTGATGGGCACACTGAGTCTGTGGGCTATAAGTAATTGGTGTTGTGTTGGGTGATGGGGGCTGCCTGCATTTCTGCTTTGGAGTTCTCTGTTACCTAGACAGAGTAGCATTGAGGGGCTCCACAAATGTTGTAGTCTTACTATGTGTGGCCTGTGGTGGTGGAGATCTAGTGAGACTATGTGATGAGTGTGGTGTGGTGAAAACGTTTAACATCCCCACATGTTTGTCAGGTTCAGTCTGGGTTGGAGAGAGCTTTACCTCCAGCAGGGCTAGATATGTGCATCTCCCACAGGTTGTAGTGTCGCATGTTAGGAGGGGAGTATTGATTGTGTACATGGGGCAATTTCTATACTGCCTCATGATGCCCATATTCATCATATAGACAGGCGATAACACTAGAAATTGACACTTGGACATGCCTGAATATTTAACTATTTCCCACTAGATATGTGAGGAAAGTGTGTACAAGAGCTGTTTTACTCTAAGCAATTGGGAAATGTAAGTGCAAACAGTGTTTACCTGTAGGTAATGAAGAGGATTGAGTGCTATAGTAATTAGTAGCTCATGAAGTGCTTATATGTTCTGAACAAGTGCTGAGCATGAATAAGCAATACAGATAGGGTGTCGGATAACATAAACACACTGCCTCCCCAACAGGTACACAATCACATATCCATGAACACTACAGAGCCCCTGTAACCATAACTATGATGGTACAAGGTGCACTCAGGCTGCATGGGACCTGTCCACATCCCTGGTTGTATCATACACATATGGCAAAACAGTTTGTTCTACACATACACATCATGTTCATAGGTTCATAGGTTCATACTAGGCTATCTGCCCTAGGGCATTTATAAGCCTAGCCAGAGTGTGTTTGGCTTTCACCACCCACTTTAAATTAATTTTGCTATGCCCTTTTTCGAGGTTAGTATACCGTGCCTCTGTCTAACAGTGACACAGAAGTGATACCCGGGGTAAACCTACAATCTCCCATCCACTCATCAAGATTCCTCTTGAAGAGACTCAATGAGGGACTCTGCCTAACCTGGACTGGGATTTTATTCCAGAGTGAAGGGAGCCTCTGGGTTATGAATCTGTCCCTCCAGCATGTCCTATTTATTTCAGTGCTGAGGTTCAAGTCTCTCGAGCGCGTAGCTCGATGGGATTTGGATTTTCTGAGGTGCAGCATGTCCATTAATTCCGGGTTGGATATGGCTTTATACATCAGGCACAGATCGCCTCTGAGCAGGCGGTATGCCACTGAGCAGAGCTGGAGTTTCTTTAACCGGGCAGCATATGGCATCTGTTTGAGCCCGTTGATCCTCTTGGTGAGGTACTTTTGGGGTCTTTCCAGTTGCTGCAGGTGTCTGGTAAGGTACATCCCAAAAGAGGCATTGTACTCAATTATGGGCCTGATGAGGGATGAGTAAAGAGGCACGATGACCTCCCTGATCTAGATGTGAATCCCTTCATGATTAGGTGGGCTATATAAAATGTTTTTCTAACCACTTTGGCCACGTGGTTGTCAAATGAGAGATTGCTATCAACTTGGGTCCCCAGGTCCCTAATTACTTCTTCTGTACTTAATGGATTACCACCTATGTGGTAATTTGTGGGCACTTTGTTTTTGCCAAAGCGGATGACTATACACTTTTTGGCATTTAGCTTGAGGCCATGGCTCTGGCACCAGTTGTCTGTTTCTATGAGGCCCTTTTGGAGGATGCTTGTGTCGGCTGGAGAGTCGATTATGGCACCCAGTTTGCAGTCATCTGCGAACTTGGTCAGCCACAGTCCTTCTGTGTTGGCCTGTACCTCCAAGAAATATATACGAACAAGAGTGGTCCCAGAACTGAGCCTTATGGGATACCACTTGTAACTGGTTTGGAGTCTGACATAGCTCCAGCAATTCTAACCATGTGGGTTCTGTCCTTGAGCCAGTTTGCAACCCATCTAGTGACATAGGGGTTTATATTTAAGCTGGTGAGCTTATCTATAATGCCCGAGTGGGGTATTGTATCGAAGGCTTTTGCGAGGTCCAGGTAGGCTGTGTGGACCACCTTCCCCTCGTCAATGGCCTTGGTGACTGTTTCAAAGAAATCGACCAGGTTTAAGAGGCAGAATCTGCCCTTAACAAAGCCGAATTGGGTAGGATCCAGTGTCTGTAGGTCCCCAATATCTTTATTTATGAGGTCCATGATGATCCTTTCCATAGCTTTGCAGACCAAGCTAGTCAGGCTTATGGGGGCGATAGTTTCCAGGATCCGTTGAGGCACCACCTTTGTGGAGAGGGACCACTGTTGCTGCACGCCACTCTTTGGGTACATATCCTGTAGTAAGGCTGAGATTGAACAGTAGTTTTATGTTTGGATTTAGCTCTTCTTGGAGTTCATGTAGGACGCAGCCCAGGACACCATCTGGTCCCATTGATGCTGTGTTTTTTGCTTTGGAGAGGGCAGCTCTTACCTGAGCATCTGAGATGTCAAGGGGCACTCTGCTGGGATAGATATTTGCCCTTTGGTGGAGGGGGAGTTTGCGCTGAACCTGTCAGCTAGGATGTTGGCAATGTCGGTGGGTTCGGTGTATTTTTTGTCATTTTGAACTAATTCTGAGCATATCTGGGAATTCCCACCCAGGTTCCTAACATAACTAAAGAAAGCCTTGTGATTATCCTTAATGTCCTGTGCAATTTTTCTCTCGAAGCTGGCCTTAGATGATTTTATGAGTGCCCGTAGTTTTTTGCTAATACTGATCAGAGATGCCTTCCCTTTTTGGGATTTTGCTCTATCATGTAGTAGCTTCCTCCTTCTATTGTATAGTTTGTTTATGGCTGGGGTCCACCAGACAGGATGCCTGACTTTGGAGGATTGGATCTTGGTTTTATTTGGGATTGCATGATCCATGCATTCCTGAAGGTGTTCATAGAAAGCGTTTATAAAGGATTCTGCGGTCTGGGCTGCATTTTCCACAGGCCTGGGGGCTTTGAAGGATTCCGCCTCGGTTTTGAGGAGTGTGAAATATGCTTTAAAGAAGTTTTTCACTGTGGTTTTCTGGGCAGGGGTTGGGTTTGGGATATGAATATCCAGTGAGATTAGTTTATGGTCTGATCTTACCAGTGAGGGATACACTTCTGGTCTGGAGCATAGAGTCCCCATGTTGGTGATGATCAGGTCCAGTATGTTTTCCCCTCTTGTGGGAGTGGTAACATGTTGTTCCATAGCATTTGAGTTTATAAATGCTAGGAACCTTTGGTCTAGGGTTTAAAACATGGCTTCATGTCAGTCTGTGAAAACACTGAATGGTGCACACCAACAGTTATCACAACCCACAAAGTGGAGACACCACCCATAATGGGAGGCACTACACTATTACCCTGCTGAGTCTGGTCTGAAAGTCCATGAACCTTAATCAACGTATATGTTGTTAGCAGTACAGATGTAGATGACAGTACAGATGATTTCACACTGCATATCATACCTGTGACAGGTCATAGGACATCATCACCCATACTGTGTTCCACCTACACTCAGTATACTAGATGTACCTTTGTATGTCACAGGAGTGTTCTGCCAGTGGACTGTTGACAGAACCAACACTACAAAAGGTGTCTGAGTAATATGTGCATATCACACCAGTGGCAGCTACAGTAAAACAGAGTTAATTAATTGTACTCCCCCTCATTGTAGCCTATACCACACAGACAAATGGAAAGCATCTGCCTATGTAAGTATGTGAATGGCTATGACCTAGTAACAATAGCTGACTCAGTGTTGTGGACAACATACAGAATGGGCTTTGTGGCTGAGGTGTGTGACATATATGCACAATCTGACAGCTGCATATTGCTTTGTCACTGCTAGGTTAATAACCCTGCATCCATGAACTACCACCTAGGCAGTGGTCAACATAATGGACACTGTGTGTAAGGGATGCTGCTGTGCAGTTTACCTCCCTGAGCTAGTGACATCACCAAGCCTATTAGGCAGTCATAAGAGACAACCCTAGTCATGACAGGGTGAAATCCATGAACATGGAGATCATTGTACAGCCATACTCATCACTCAAGTGACCAATATCTGATCACATATCACCTTTAAGGGGTATTGCCCATGTTTGGATGGGCACCAACAGCCTTCACAATCCTCATCTTCACTATGTAGCATGATGCCTACCCTGCATAAAGACATGTCCAACACTGTGATGTTGGACATGCTATACATACATATCCTGATCTGAAATACATACGTCATGGACATCCACCTTCCTAGTACAAGGATCGCCACATGCTGGACAGATCCTTGTTCAATACATGTTACATACTCCTGCCATATTATGCCACAATGTCCAGCAAAGCTGCACATTTCACCTCTGTCAGACATGGTGTGATGACCGCATGGTAGATGTATCATTAACCATCTGGATCAGTTATGTGGCACTGCTTCACCTGGCGGTGGAAACATGGCTGTGGGCTACAGCTAGGAAACCTTACATTCTACACTCATACATGGCCCAGGGCATACAGACTACTACATGACCTTGGCCGTACATGCTATAGTTGATAACCATACCTGTAAATACCATCCGGCTAGCCATTGTCCCATGTGTATCACATGTGCAACACAGGCGATACGTGGCAGGATGTTGAACTGCTGTACAGTGCCATGTAGATGTATATGGCAAAACACATGCATGTAAAGGCTTCCGTGTGCATGTCTGCAGTGTCACAGGTCATGTCCATTAAGGCAGTGTATGTGTTGATATGTGACATATACACAGCATCAAGGTCAACAGCATTAATGTGGACACATCCAGGCATGTGCTGATAGGTAAGAACACCAGTACAGGCAAACAGACATGCCCACATCAAGACAGCATCCACATGAAGTATGAGCAATGTAATCAGGTGACACACATATACGGTGATAATATCCAATCCCCATTGGGTGTCACATGTGTGTGACACAAACATGTCAGTGGTGTCAGTGTCATGAAGAATTGCAAAGACAACTGTTCATATGTAATAAATGTGATACACATGTATATGCAGCTGTATCTCTGTGCATCTCTGAGATACTGTGACCTGTCTTCATCATTATGTCTTCCAGATATGCCACAAGCAAGGCTCCCAGCCTATACCCGCTTGGAGGATGAGGCCCTTATACCTTACCTCCAAGACAACTATGATGTCTTGTTTAGCCATGTGCCACAGCATGCACAGCAGTATGATGACCTGTGGCAGGAACTTTGCAGGAGGGTTAATGATGTGGGTGGCCATAACCGCACTTACCAGCAGGTGTGCATACACTGCACGGACCTGATCAGATGTGCGAAACAGCATGCAAATGCAATTGCCAGTGAACAAGATGCAACAGGTGGTGGGCCACCAACCCAGCCCCCACTCACACGTACCGAGGAGCTACTGGCCTAGCTGGGGACACCGTCAGAACAGCATCCACAAACCCTAGCTGCCATCGTGGAGGTGGGTGTCTCTCAACCACCGAGCCTGGAGTTGCCGGGTAAGTCACTACTGCACATATAAATATTATATCCCATATAGTTGCATGCGTCACTGTACAATATGTAATGTAACATCATATGCAAGGCATGTATACACACATGCCGTATACTATAGTATGCTACTCTGTGTATGCACACATGTGCATACTCCACAGTATATCCTATTGTACTGGCGAATGTGTTAACATGCACATTGCACCCTGTAGCTGTCATATAGTTGTGGATAATGATCATACTGCTGTGTCACCCCTATATAGGTACCTCTGTCATTCTGCAGAGACAGCAGGCCATTGCAGGTGAGACAGTTATAAGTATCAGGCATGTTAATGCACAGATCTATTAGCCATGTGGCCAGTTAACACATGTACACATAATGTATGGTCCAGTCACAATATACAGGTCACATCTTTAATCCATCACACTGGCTATCCATGTGCAATACTTACAAGCTAAGTAAAACACCGACATGAAACCTCAGAAACTGTCATTTCTAGGTGTGTGGACAGCTGTGCATTCAATGGTGGAGGTGTTGTTCAATGTAGGAATATGTACTATACATCAGAACTACACATGTGGGGTATACAAACAGTACTGCACAGTGAGCTGGAGTATGGGCAGCCCACAGGATTCACCATTGTGGAATATGCCCCTGCGATGAGTGCAGACATTGTGATGTGCCATCTGACATGTCCATGACATGTAGTGGTCCGGCTGCAACATTGTCTCACTATCCCATAAAACATACCCCACATACTAAACATACAACCCTTTGTCTGCATAACTCTGTGGACAGTGGAGTATCTGACATCTATGGGTGTATGTAATATGGGACAACACAGACATGTGAGATAGACGGCCATCACAACTGTTTGGCCAACACATGTTCACACATGGCCATGGAGGATGGCCAGAGACATGTAGCAACACACAGTAGATGTGATGTGTTTGTGTGTACACCCTGTTGTACATTGGCTACACATGGTCCAACTATAGCCTTTGTTGAATGGTTATATTGCAGATGTGGAACACTGGACATCCTACAAGCCTGTGCACAGCTTGTGGAGGCGTAACTTCATTCGACCACATAAGATGTGTTGAACATCATGACTGTGTCACAGCATGACAGTAGTCACCTGTACAGCATCCACATACATACACAGACAACCACATCAGGCCACAGATACAGTACATCTCCCTTGCTGCTGTTGAACATCACTGTCAGCCGTGCACCTCGTGTGTGTGGTACACAAATGTCATGTGGGACATGGTGTATTGACAAGTCTGCTATGTGTGGACATGGTTGCCAGGCAGCTAAAATATGTTTGCAGACGTGCAGGGGTGTCATCCGTATGTCCTTCGGTGACCTGTGTCACACATTACACATCATGGTTTACTGCGTATACACCACAGTGACATGGGTCACAATCCACAGTATATATGTATTGTGTATGCACACAGTCATGGCTATGCACTGTGTGTGTAATCCACACTGTATAGCAATAGAGATGCCTCATGATTCCATGCAATGGCACTGTGTCTGTACTTCACACTGTATAGCAATATAGACACCTCATAATACCCTTCAATGGTCATGCACATCTGCTAAAAGTGCATTTTATCTGTAGGGCGTACAGACAACACTGCAATGTGACACCATTACACCACTGTACATGTGACAGGACACCATTGTGTCAAACATGTATGCATGTCAATGCACATGTCAGCAGATTACATGTCATACTACATGTTAATGTCAAGATCATATGCCACACATCAGTCATGTGTACTGTTAACCTGTGCTAGTCAGGGATGCATGCTTACTACCATGATTGTGTGAAATGCATGGCTTCTGCTATGACACATGCTTGCTGATGTGTGCAACCCAGGGATGTATGATAACTACCACTATTATTGCCTGAGCTGCATGTCGCCTGCTGTATCACATGCATGTTGCATGTCTTCTGTCAAATCACATGCATTGTGTGTGTGTATGTGTGTGTGTGTGTGTGTGTGTGTGTGTGTGTGTGTGTGTGTGTGTGTGTGTGTGTCTGTATTGTAATGTAGAGTCTTTGTTTGCCTTCACAGGTGATGTAGGTGCATTACCCTCCTGCGATCCATCTGATGTTAGTGTCCCCACAGACTCTAGCAGTGATGATGAACATATGCTTGAGGCACAGGCAGGGTTGTCAGGGGCTGAATCTGTGCCATTGGTTGCCATTCCACCTATATCCGCCTCATCCCCGCACACAGATCTCATGCCAACGCATACCCCATCACCAGTGGCCATAGAGGAAGGACAGTTAGCATGTGGTAGCTTCGAACAGGAACGTGTGGTGGCTACGGAAGGTGTGTATTCACACCATGGTGTCAGTCAAATGACTGGAGATGTGCCACACAGGCATGTGGCCAGTGCAGCTCGTAGGAGGACCTCTGGCCGACATGCCCCTGTAGGACACAGCGCAGCAGCTGGTGTCACCAGATGCATGTTTCAGACTGTAATGGCGGCACAGGCACGTGCTGAATGGCAGAACAGAGAAGGGCAGAGGCTTCAGAGGGCTGCTATCTGTTCTTTAAATGACAACATCCAGGTATTGGCAAATGCTCAACTGCAGATTGCTGATGTTTTGGACAGATGATTGGGTGACATGGTTGGAATCCTTGACCATGGCATGACAATCCACGAGCGTGAGCTGTCTGTGTGGGAACATCTGGTAGGAGTGAGGCATAGGGCACGTGGACATAGGCCAGCTACGTCACCTGGTGGAGGTCTACGTGAACAAGCTACCTCACATGCCTGCTCCCATAGTGGTGGCAGCAGCAGCAGTGCAGCTGGTGCTGTGCTGTCCACATCAGGACACAGCAGGCCACATGGACGTGGCCCTGGATGGTCCAATGGGGACACGGTTCCAGTGGACATGTGTCATTGGACAGTACCCAATCTGCACCTCTGCCTGGTAGTGCCCATGCAACCCCTGGCAGGCACAGGTCACGTGGCCATGGCTGGACACCGTGAGCTGTAAAACCTGGTCTGTACAGTCTGGAGCTGTCAATAATACCCCTGTGTAGGCCAGACACATGGCAGAACTGTGTGCACACATACATGCACATGCCAGAAACATCTGTAGGGCACCGCAACACTCACATGCATAACAACCACACATGGCCAATTAGATCACAGGCCCTAACACACACACATGATGTCATCCACTAGTGCAGCCTAGGCCCCTGGCAAACATTATCGCCCTGTGCATATGATGATGCCTGTGTCACATCCCCTTCATCCACACCATCGGTGCAGGGTCATGCTCATATGGTCTGATGCACAGGGTGAACAGAATAGGGAGAAAAGTGTAGATTACAATTGTTGTGTACTGTTGACACATAGCAGACATACCATGTAGTACAGGTTTAGAATACATTGTTTTGTGTTCACAGTATGTGTCTTGGTAACAACAGTAACAGCATGTTGGTAATGATGTCATGCTTCCCTCCTTCAGGTCTAATTTCATGTGCCATTGAGTATCAGTGTTTGCAGTTTCCCATGTGTAAATGTAGACTACTCACAGGCATGTATGGCAATACCAGCATGCTATACATAGCTTCAACCTCACTGTTAGAAAGGCTGACATTCCAAAGATGTCTACACATCTACTGATCCAGGAGCATGGGAGCTGTGTACTAAGCTACAGTGGCTAGAGACGTGACATCCATACCAGGTGACATCACAGGTACAGTTACATGGGGCGGGGAGTTTACATAGCGGTCTAGCTGATGACAAGGGTAGAGGCCAGTTGATAGCTTGAGGCCTCACTGTGTAGCAGTAATACACATTCACATTACAGGATGAGAACACACAACTACACACACAGACAAACACACACACACACACACAGGTATTCGTACACATGTATTCTGACATAGTAACATGCCCACACTCACAGGGTCAACGACACTGTAACACACACACACTTGATAGTGTTGAGGTGAGGACCTCTGCCTATGTGATAATCACCATTACAGTACTGTGCACCCACATGACGCGACACAGAGAATGAACATGTACAGGCAGTCAGTAATGCCTAAGATCGACGGCATCAACAGGGTAGTAGATTGCATCATCTGGAGGGGTTGGGGTCCTATCTGTTCACTATGGTAACATACATCCTCACTGCATGGACCAGACAGCCATACATACATACACACACACACACACACACACTGTGGAGTCCACAATTGAATGCACCTATGTCATGCACATACAGATAGTTCACATGTGTGATACACACCTCACCCCTGCCTATGTCTTGATTTCTATACTGCAGTATGTACAGATCTGTACAACAGTGTACAGGGGTGTGAATAACAATTGGGATGTATTCCCCACCATACATGGCATATATGGACACACAAGCAAACACACATGGCAGTACTGTGAATCAAACACCTGCTATCTTATGATACGTATGACAGACATGCAGCAGTACTGCCCGCATTACAATGTGTACTGACGCTACCTTTGGCAATTGTGCTGATATATGCACACGGGAGGTCTTAAGTGTTACAGGTGTCAAGTGATTTACAGTCAGTGACACCCTGACCACTGTGTAGGTTGTATGTCTTCCCCTTCAATTAACAGAAACATAGCTCAGTGTTTGCACATGTTATGGTAGGACGGCTTGTGATACACCTGTGAGCTGTCTTCAGCAAACATCCATCTGCAAAGATGGCCCACCTCTTTATGTCCACACATCCGTCCATACCTGATATACATCTTACCGTACTGTCAGTATTTCACCATATACAGTTGGCAATGATGGGACTGCATTGCAACTGCATGTTGTAGTAAGACAAAGATCACCTGCAAACATCATCTACTGCACACGCATGGTAGCTGAACACACACCACTACATGTACATGTGTGTAGGTCGTACATTCCTGTCATTTAGCCATGTTTGTAGGCATTGCAATTGGTGGACATGTGTGATGACATACATGACACATGGACTGTTGTATGATATGATAGCTGTCATGGGTAACCAGTACAGAGGGAATGTTAACTCAGTCAACTTTGCTATCACACCTTATGTACTGTTAGCATTCAACAGAAATGGACCTACCTTCCATGTGCATGTGTGTAACTGCTGTAGCCACCTGTCTGCATGAAGGACAGCAACAGCTATGCTATGTACATATGTACTGTGTGTGTGTGTGGGGGGGGGCATGTACATATCCACGACAGGTACATATATGTCATATCCAAACATGAGGGTGTTTACTGGTGTACAGCAACAGTCATCTGTTACAGCTGTATATGACCCAGGGCCCCTGTTATGTGTACAGCTGACCTGGTTATGAACAGTGGTATCATTGCATTGCATAACACATGATGCAGCTGTGTCAGTACAAGGGTAGTCTGCACAGTTGCTGTAGAGCTAGGTATAGTCCACTGGTCATGGGTCACATGGTGTTGTACTAATATATGTTCTACCACATGTATGGATGTGTGTTGCTGGTCCAAGGACATGGTGATGTCTGAGGGCTACATCCTAAAATGTGGCTTTTGACACTGTGATCTGCACCTGATACATCTGTGATGGCTTTTGAGGGTGTACTGGTCAGTACATGTGAGAGGCCTTCATGTATGTGGGGACACCACCACTTGGAGCGGTCCATAATGATATTATGGCCCACATGTCTGTATCCGAGGTATACGGTGGTAGTGCTATTGTGCACAACTGAGCCTTCAGCCAGGTGTTCCTCACTGCACAGATGTCAGTGTTCCCCATTGTTGGATCTACATTGGCAGCTGTGATTACGAATGCTACATATCTAGCACTGTTTAGCATACACATACAATCCAGTTGTCCTCTAGGTGTCAGGATGTTAACCTGGTCTCAGGACATTCATCTATGAATGGTACTATATGGGCAAAGTAGCCACTCCTGGCAGGACATCACCATGGGTGGTATTAGTGTGCCAGGTTTAGATTGGTACATCTAAGGTGACGGACAGCAGCAGACGTTGTGTAGAAGACTGGTGTCAGACATATGTAGTGCAGCGTTCATGCTAACAATGACAACTATTGACACCACTGTGTCCTTCCGTGTTTAGAATCAGAGTGCATACAAACCAGCCCTTTGCTACTGTGTGAGCATGCCCAGTATGATGTTGTGTAGATGGACACATAGTGCATTCCAAACGGCCATGTGTACTAAGTGTGTGAGCATGCCCAGTGACACCTTGTGTCAGTTATGTGCCTCTATGTGTATGGGCATGGCCATTGTAAGACTGTATAGCGATAGTGGTCGTCCAGGCAACAGATGGTCATACCCCACTTCAGGATGGATTCCTATATTGAACACACTGGTTCACAGGTATGTACATCATAACTGCCAGCATCCATGTCGATGTCCGTATTCCTAGTAGGTCATATTGACAGTCTTGAAAGATGTAGTGAATGTGGCATGGCTTGTATCTATGTAGTCTTGTAATAGTGGTCCGTAGATAGGTAGTTGTCCTGATCACACCATTGGCGTGTGTTTGTCTCCGTCTGCCTGGGGACAGTAATATGCTTTTAGACTGCTCACACTCCATACAATCCCTATCGGCGTCTTTTCCATTGCTGATGATGTCACCCACCTAGAAGTATGCCTCTGGGAGTACTGAGTCCCAGTAATCTCGGTAGCACATTCTGTAACTGCGTAATGCTGTAGTGTGATAAGGTCGTTAGGTCTGTGTTCTAATCCCAGCCATGCAAACTGTGGGTGTGTGTTTCCATCTGCCTGGGGACAGAATAATGCTTTTAGACTGCTCACACTCTATACAATCCCTATCGGCGTACACTCTATACAATCCCTATCGGCGTCTTTTCCATTGCTGATGATGTCACCCATTTAGAAGTATGCCTCTGGGAGTGCTGTGTCCCAGTAATCTCTGTAGCACGTTCTGTAACTGCGTAATGCTGTAGTGTGATAAGGTAGGTTTGTGCTCTAATCCCAGCCATGCCAACTGTGTGTGTGTGTATTTACGTCTGTCTGGAGACAGAATAATGCTTTTAGACTGCTCACACTCCATACAATCCCTATCAGCGTCTTTGCCATTGCTGATGATGTCACCCACCTAGAAGTATGCCTCTGGGAGTGCTGTGTCCCAGTAATCTCAGTAGCGTGTTCTGTAACTGCATAATGCTGTAGTGTGATAAGGTAGTTAGGTCTGTGCTCTAATCCCAGCCATGCCAACTGGGTGTGTGTGTGTCTCTGTTTCTGTCTGCCTGGGGACAAAATAATGCTTTTAGACTGGTCACATTCCATACAATCCCTATTGGTGTCTTTTCCATTGCTGATGATGTCACCCACCTAGAAGTATGCCTCTGGGAATGCTGCATCCCAGTAATCTCGGTAGCATGTTCTGTAACTGCATAATGCTGTCGTGTGATAAGGTAGTTAGGTCTGTGTTCTAATCCCAGCCATGCCAACTGTGTGTGTGTGTATGTGTGTTTCCGTCTGCCTGGGGACAGAATAATGCTTTTAGACTGCTCACACTCCATACAATCCCTATCAGTGTCTTTTCCATTGCTGATGATGTCACCCACCTAGAAGTATGCCTCTGGGAGTGCTGTGTCCCAGTAATCTTGGTAGCGTGTTCTGTAACTGCGTAATGCTTTAGTGTGATATGGTAGTTAGGTCTGTGTTCTAATCCCAGCCATGCCAACTGTGTGTGTGTGTTTCCATCTGCCTGGGGACAGAATAATGCTTTTAGACTGCTCACACTCCATACAATCCCTATCGGTGTCTTTTCCATTGCTGAAGATGTCTCCCACCTAGAAGTATGCCTCTGGGAATGCTGTGTCCCAGTATTCTCTGTAGCGCGTTCTGTAACTGCGTAATGCTGTACTGTGATAGAATAGATAGGTAGGTGTTCTATTCCAATGCATGACAGGTGTGTGTGTTTAGCAATCATATCCTTTGCGTTGGTATCTGTGATTGGCTAGCTCCAGGATGTGTTGAGCGTGTTTTGTTGTTTTCCTATATAGTGTCCATAAATGTCACAATTGCCCAAGAGACTAGGTTGACAAGACATACACATACATTCACCAATAGGTCTGGTGAGTAAATGTCAGCAGCCCTAATCTTACTCTTAATACAGTCTGACCCGT
Organism: Protopterus annectens; assembly: GCF_019279795.1. NCBI lineage: Eukaryota > Metazoa > Chordata > Ceratodontiformes > Protopteridae > Protopterus > Protopterus annectens. Next base: position 1,117,329,244 of record NC_056739.1, read on the forward strand.
GTGATGCAACAAAACACACTTGACTTGATAGTAACACCAGTACATAATGCAGGAGGCGCATGCGGTTTCCTTTTCATTCTTGTCTAATGCTTTGGTGTCACATGGTCCACTGTTGTGACATATATTCTATATCTACGTATGTGTGTGTGTATATGTATATGTGTATATATATATATATATATATATATATATATATATATATATATATATATATATATATATATATATATATAAATATATATATATACACACACATGTGGACATTAGCACACATAAATCTACATGATGGAATACATGTCCTATATTGTTGAATGCCTGTGCTGAATGATCTGTACATGATTACCTCAGATGTATGTATATCTGCCATGGTTTAGTGGTAAAGCAAATCGTCTGTGGTGTGCAGGGTCCCAAGTTCGAGGCGTGTAGAGACCGGTTGTTTTGTTGCTGGGAAGAACAAGGGACATCGAATACGGTGATAGTAAGGCACTTTTAACCAGTTGTGTGCGGATCTGTGCGACAGTAAGCAGTGGTTATTATTTTGGAGGCTCAGTATGGGTATTGTAACTATGCATTAGAAGACAATACTATGCAAACAAGGTGGAAAATAGTGAATCCCGTTTATCTCCAGGGTGTGATGCAGATCCCAAGAGTGTATTTGTATAGCTAGCCGGGTGCAGGACTTGAATATAGGTGAAAGCATGGGGGGGTGTCAGGCATACTGTACGTACATTGGAGTCCTGTGTCTCAGGATTGCTCCTGCCTTAGCACGCCTAAGCTAGGGGCATGTCTATACCTGCCTAGTGCAATTGGGAGGGACAACAGCAGTAGGAGAGTAGTCAAGGTGAACAAGCTGGGGAAACAGGTGATAATTATCACACTCAGCAGATTACAGGCCCAGCCCAGACCAGAACACTACGATAAAGTGAGCAATCACCATACCCATGGGTTTTTTCCACACTCTACACCACCGGTGTATACATACGGGGAAATTTTACAAAACAATCCAACGAAATGAGAAGGGCTGCAGCAGGCAACATAGACCAACATGTGCAGGAGGCTAAGGGTGGTGAGGATGTGAATGCTGCTGAACAACCCTCAGTGAGGAAACAGAGAAGACTGTACAGACCCAGGGTAACCTTCCAGGGGCTACATGAGCTGGAGATAGTGGATAGCTATGGGGTGGACAGAGACCTCCTACATCCGATTGTTGAGCTGTGCCAACCACACCTGACACATCGAATAGGCCGAGGGAAACCCATACCAGTGGATACCAAGGTATGTGTAGGCCTAGGTATACTAGCCACGGGTACCTCCCAATGCACAACTGGAGATATCATGGGGATCTCACAGGCATTTGCATCCAGAGTATTCCACCAGTTCCTGGATGCCATGTCACCACATGCCAGCGAGCATGTATATTTCCTCAACACATGTGAGATGTTGACCAGCAATATGCGTCTCTTCCACCAAATGGCAGACTACCCTGGGGTAGTGGGTGCTATAGCCTACACGCACATACACATCAAAGCACCACCTGGTGAGTGGGGTAGGGCCTACATTAACCGCAGGGGCATCCCCTCCATCAACTGCCTGGTCGTACGCGATGCCCAGGGCATTATACTGAATGTGTCTGCTGGCTGCCATGGAAGCTATGACATTTCCAATATATGGCATCTGACGCAGCTGTACCACACCATTGCCAATATGGACATCCCCTACGGTCACCTAGTGGGAGATGGTGGGTACCCACTGGAGCCATGGCTGATGACACCCATCAGAAATGCAGACACACCTAAACAACTACACCATAATGAGGCACACGCACAGGCAAGTCATATAATTAAACATGTGTTTGGGATGCTCAGGTCACAGTTCCAGTGTCTGGACACATCCGATGGAGCCTTGCAGTATTCACCAGCTACATGCACCCAAATTGTTATGGTATGTGTTATGCTACACAATATGATCCTGTGGAAACAGCTGCAGCAGGAACAGCATGGGGCAGGGCCACACAGCCCCCCACCAATGCCAAGGTTTGTACAGGCACAGGGTGACTCGAAGGAGGAACTACCTGAGCCGGACCCAGTAGGCAGAAGGAGGCATGCCTAGTATGACCTGGCCTTGGCAAAGAGGCAATGCATAGCATATGCACTGACACAGTAGGTACCCAGGGAATGTCACCCTCTCTGACTCGCGCAGACAGTAAAAGGGATGCCAAACATGACACTACCTGTTCTCAGCCATGTATAGGAAGTGCACTGTGTGCATCCGACATAGGCAGCCCTCCAGCACCATCCTCAGGTCTGGCACACCCTCAAGGTAAGTCAATCAACCTACCAATTGGCAGTTGTATTAGAATGTGTTTTTACCTGTAGCTATGGTATGGATGTGAGCATGCAAGGGAATTTGGTGGCCGAATGTTAGGGCAGCAGACAGTACACATCCATAGTGGCACCATGACATCTGTAGCACATACCGGGGTCACAATAGTAGCCAGTAGTACACAGGGTGTCCTAACCCACTGCGGGTAATGGGCTGAACATCATGTGTCCATACAGCCCACACAAGTCTCAACCAGCTGGAGAGGTGTAGACCAACACAGACAAATGCTGTACAATGGCCTCTGAATATGCCCAATGGATGACCCCTCCCCCCACAGACACACACAGACAGACTACAGCAGGCCAGGCAGTTGGATGTAGGTTGTGATGGCTAGGACATCTGAAACTAATATGTTGGTAATTAAACCTAAGAGCTGGAGTGCACTGGTATGCCTCTAGCCAGCACATTAGGTAGGTCCACACACTGAAATGAAGCACCTGACATACCAGTACAGTAGTAGCAAAAGTGTACAACTGTCAGCTGTATCCCCCCTTCCAACGTACACATGTAATAGTCATGTGCGCCCCTCCCCCGGTGCTGTGTAGGAATGTGGATACAGTTGGATGCCCCCCACACTGTGCAGAAATGTAGCAACAGTCAATGCCACATGACCGATGGGTACCCTGCAGACACAGCATGCCACCTGTCAGTGTACAACGCAGAGGTTGGCACCACAGTACTGACTACCTGGACATGTAACACATGCAATCCAGTTGACCATACTGGGCATGCTCAAAAACATGAAGGTATGATGGTAATGTCAGTCGACAACATGCGTAACAGTCATACTGGGCATGCTCACACACTTGGCCAGGTCTGCAAACACCAGTGGTCCGGACATCTGCCGGTACATTGCTATACTGTTGGATAACTGTGCTGTATGGTATGTGTGTGGTACTGTCTATTGTATGTATATTTGCCATGGCATATTGGTAATTCTTATTAGCTGTGTGCGCAGGATGTTGCTACCAACACTTGCAAAGGATGGTTCTTTGTTTGCGGCCAGAACAAGGCCATTGGATATGGAGTGAGTAAGGCACATTGCAGCAGTTGGGAGTGGTTGTGTGTGGGTTTGCACCGTGTTAAGCACTGGTTACAGCTTCTTATACTTGTTTAGACTCCACATTTCTTTAACAGTGCAATACTCACATACTGGTAGCCAAACACGCTTACACCCGCTCGCTCCCTCACTTGCACATGCACCGACATTGGTGCTTGCATTTGTCACTCACACTGAGTGGGCACAATCTCTTGTGATGCATCTTACATCGGACTATATTTTCATAGATTCATAGATTAGTACTAAGCTAACTGCCCTTGCGAGCCATTTTAAGCCTAGCCAATTATCCCTTGTCAGACTCAAACCCTGTGCCTTGTGTTTGTAAGGCAAACACCTTAACCATTAGGCTACCCTCCCAATCTTGATTACAGTATCAGGTATGGCTGTCCATTAGGGGACGGCATGGCGTTCGACTATACGGAATCGGCGGCCTGTCCAGTGAGTTAATCATATTATATGTGTGTTCCTCAAACAATCTGCTCCCATCTGGCTGATACATGGGAACTGATACTCTGCAATGCAGACAAGTAAATGTGTTTTGGGAACCACATCCGTCTGCCGGGTCATGCTACTGCATACCTGTTGTAGGTTTTCCACCTTTTAAATTGGTCAAAGTGAGACTTTAGGATTAACACCTTTCCCACTTTGCATGGGACAGTCCCTCATTAGGCATATGTGTCATGCGAGAATAATCTAGGCATAGCAAATGTCCTGATTACAGGACAATATTATATTCTACATTTCTCAAATAGTTGCATGTAACAGTTATTGTATAAATGACACTTCTATATGTTATGTGAAGTAGCATAAGCAACTTCACTGCTGCTAGACTAAGCTTTGATTTGTGCTAATACGTATATTTCTTTACTATGCATGGCTGTAGGTATGTTCTGACCTGGTACGTCTGACATTTCTACAGAGCAGGTCCCACTTTGGCCATTTGGAAAGGTGGCGGCCGCATAGGACCTATATGTAGAGATGTCAGATTTGGCAAGGCAACACATACCCACAGCCAGTAGAAAAATGACTACTTCACCAGTTTGCATAAGTAAAGGTTATTCTTGTAGCATTATAGTTGCTAATACTGTTTCCTATAACATCTAGGTGTTTCAGATACAACATAATCATTTTATGCAACCACTACAGACAATATATGGATTCTTTGCCTGAAATCACAGGCCATGTGCCATAATAACGTTCATTTTGCAGGACACAACTGCCCAGAGGGGAGTGTCCCTCACAAAGGCGAACAGGTGGTAACCCCAACCTATTATGCTATCATCTACCTAAGGTAGTCGACGAAATATGCGCTTTCCGTCACTAGCAGACCTCACATACGAATGGGGGAGAATGAACACTGTATCAGGGACACTGCATAACACCCTCAGGAACACATTTAGATGATTGGTTCTATTAACCTGACACACTGACAGTCACAGGGCATATGTATTCATTCACATTTGTTGAGGTACATGCTGTTTATGACTCATACATGTTGTCATTAGTCATTACGTGTATTCTGCCACCTGTCCACCTAATATCACTATTTCTGGAAGGGTTTAGCTTGGACTGTGTTAGATTCTGATTCGTAATCACGGACGTCCATGATAATCGGGTACAGGGCACTGATATAGTCCCTATGTGTTCCCCCAATGGTTTACGGACTATCCAGTAGATATGCTCTTCAGGTTTGGGAGGTATGCGCGTCTGCTGTGCCCACATAGGAATATTAATTACTTCCACGGGGTGGGCCTAATACATCTCTGCCAACCAACACCTGCACACTTAGGCCCATTATTGCATACCCATGATTCCTCTACCTGACACCCCTCTACAGCACTCATGAGTCATGACTCATACTTACTGTGAGCGCAGCTGGGGTATGAACACACCCCTACACACTGCACACTCTCCCCATCTCGGGACACATGTCGTACGTTTTGTCAAACCATGTGTTATCAGACTTGTACAACCTACTGTTCCGTGTACGGCTACATCCTGGTCGCATCAATCATTATTGGGTTGCCTATAAGGGAAATTTTTGGTGTCCCACAAGGGACCCCGTGATCCATGTTTAAAGTGCAGACCTTTCAGATCTCACCCACTGGTAGTTTCATGCCGGAGGTCTGGAAAGTAGCAGTGTATTTACCTTTATTGCGTGTCTGTCTCACCCGCCTAGCTGGGGTGGTGTGGGAGGTAGACGTTAGTTGATTGGACCTCCCACTAACATATGCCCGGTCTGAACATATGTTACCCGTAATTGCTGTACTGTAACCTAGGTATATATATGTGTATATCTACAGTAACATATATATATATATATATATATATATATATATATATATATATTTTATATATATATATATATATATATATATATATATATATATATTTATATATTTATATATTTTTTGTGTGTATGTGTATATATATATATATATATATATATATATATATATATATGTTGTCATTAGTCATTACATGTATTCCGCCACCTGTTGACCTAATATCACTAGTTCTGGAAGGGTTTAGTTCGGACTTTGTTAGATTCTGATTCGTAATCATGGACGTCCATGATAATCGGATACAGGGTACTGATATAGTCCCTATGTGTTCCCCCAGTGGTTTACGGACTATCCAGTAGATATGCTCTTCAGGTTTGGGAGGTATGAGCGTCTGCTGTGCCCACATAGGAATATTAATTACTTCCATGAGGCGGGCCTAATACATCTCTGCCAACCAACACCTGCACACTTAGGCCCATTATTGCATACCCATGGTTCCCCTACCTGACACACCTCTACAGCACTCATGACTCATACTTACTGTGAGCGCAGCTGGGGTATGAACACACCCCTACACACTGCACACTCTTCCTGTCTCGGGACACATGTCATACGTTTTGTCAACCCATGTGTTATCAGACTTGCACAACCTACAGTTCCGTGTACAACAACATCCTGGTTGCTTCAATCATTACTGGTTCACCTACAAGGCAAATTTTTGGTGTCCTGCAAGGGACCCCTTGATCCATGTTTAAAGTGTAGACCTTTCAGATCTCTTCCACTGGTACTTTCCTGCCAGTGGTCTGGAAAGCAATGGTGTATTTACCTTTATTGCGTGTCTGTATGTCTCAACGGCCTAGCTGAGGGAGTGTAGGAGGTAGACATTAGATGATTGGACCTCCCACTAACATATGCCCGGTCTGAACATATGCTACCCGTAATTGCTGTACCGTAACCTAGGTATATACATGTGTACATCTACAGTAACATATATATATATATATATATATATATATATATATATATATATAATATTATATATATATTCTTTGTGTGTGTGTATATATATATATATATATATATATATATATATATATATATATTGTCAGTCACTATGTGTATTCCGCCACCTGTTGACCTAATATCACTAGTTCTAGAAGGGTTTAGTTAGGACTGTGTTAGATTCTTATTCGTATTCACGGATGTCCATGATAATCGGGTACAGGGCACTGATATAATCCCTATGTGTTCCCCCAGTGGTTTACAGACTATCCAGTAGATGTGCTCTTACAGTTTGGGAGGTATTTTATTCTGCTATGCCCACATAAGAATATTAATTACTTCCACGGGGCGGGCCTAGTACATCTCTGCCAAGCAACACCTGCACACTTACACCCATTATTGCATACCCATGATTCCCATACCTGACACCCGTCTACAGCACTCATGACTCATCCTTACTGTGAGCGCAGCTGGGGTACGAACACTGGTGTTTCCCTTCACATTCATTACGAATGCTTTTTTGTGACCATGTTCATTCATTTATATATATATATATATATATATATATATATATATATATATATATATATGTATATCTGTACATACACATACATATACACCTACATACCTATTCACATTTCCCATACAGTTGAATGTCTGCCGTGCATCATTCTGGCCAACACATAAAATTAGCGGCCCTTACATGGCTTGGACCCCAGAAACAGACATACATTAGTCACCGGTTTGACCACTACACCATCCATGGTACATTCCGCATGGATGGCAGTTAGGATATAGGACTTCATTACAGGTATTCAACAGTACTGGCGACAAATGTGACAGTTGGTTGGTGTACATATGTGTACGGACCTCTCAAACACTCAGGGACTAATTTCAACAGGGACAAGGCAAGGACAAATCAGGGACAATCACGGACACTTTTACAATATTAGTACTATTATCTTGAAACGTGTTGACAGATTCAGAGCATATGTATTAATACTTATTTTCTGAAGTTAAAAGCGTCTATTACTCTTAATTATGGTCATTATTCATTCAAGTGTCATTCAACACCTTTCCTCTGAAGGTCACTGGTTTTAGGGTGGATTAAGAGGCTGGCCATTTATTGTATGAATGCTCTGACCATTGGTAAGGTTGCCACATTTTCATATGGCCAGGATGGGGTATATTTGGGACACACCAGATTTTTCAGGCCAGCACATACCCATGATCAGTACAGGGTCTAGAACTTTAATTATTTTCCTAGATAAGAGCTTATTCTTGTAGCAGTTTAGTTGCTTATTCTGTTTCTTGTAGGATTTACGTATTCTACATACAGAAATAACTGTTTTAGGCAACTGTTACATGAAATATGTTACATAGTTATTTCCTACAATCACAGGACATTTGCCATTGTATCATTCTTGGTCAGGACACACCTACCCAAACAGTGACTGTCCCTCACAAAGTGGGAAAAGTGGTACCCTGCTTACGTCAGCGCCTTAATCACCCTATATCCAACTGCCACTATGCAAATGTGTAAAGTATATTTTCTCGATAATTCACGTGGGGAGCCATGCATCACGGTCAGGTGTTTAATCCCGGGTAGTAGGTTCTGCATGACTGGCTGGAGGCTGAGCAGTCTCGTGAACCACTACTGCACATACAACTTCTGTCCAGATGTCTACAGAACTGGATATCGTGTCGTGATACCAAGTCTGATGTTTACACAGGATACTTATCCCATGAGGGATATCCAAAAATTGAGCAAGACAATAACCTTCGATTTTTTTGGATTTACGAAAATGAGATAGGGTTTTACATGCAATGGATACATAGTTTGCAATCCTGACACTGCCTAGGGTGACACTGCCTACTAGATATGAGTAGTGGTCACTATGTGCAGGTATGGCTGCGCCAAGCTAGCAGCCAGAGTATGGCTGGATTTGGTGGACGTTCAGGAATGGGCGGGGATTGTGTGCTGTAGAGGGGATGATGGGTATTCAATTATGCATCCAGGTGTGTTGTAATTGGATGGCTCAGTTCCATCCAGACCATTATGTGGGTATGTGCCATTGACGTTTATGTACATGCGTATCGCACATTTTAATATTCATATGTTTGTGTGATTGTGTTCTACAGTATGGCCTGTCAGGTTGTATTGCGGATGTGTATGTTTGTTCTTTGTATTTCTTTCTGATTCACCCACTGCTCCCTCATACATCTCCAGTTCACCTATTGTGCATCCAACACAGTCTCCCCTTTGCAGATTATTACACTACCTATCCCCCCCACACCCATATTCCACACACTCCATCCATCCCTTCTCTGGTTGATGGCCCATGGCACGGTCAAGGGAACACATTGCATACACTACATATCTCTGGTACCTGTATGGTTGTGAGGACTACCCTAGCATTTTTTACCTTCCACATGCTGTGCATCATGCACATCGGTACACACAAATACTTATCTTTCATGACATGGTAGGTAGACCTGGGTAATAGCCGTTCATCTTTGACCCATCCTGACAAGGATGGCTTGGACCACAAATGGGCAGATTTTGGCCGAATGCTCTGACCATTGGTAGGGTTGCCACCTTTTCATATGGCCAGTATGGGATATATTCCGGACACACATCAGATTTTACAGGCCAACACATACCCACGGTCAGTACAACGGATAGTACTTTTGTTTTATGCCTGAATGTAAGCTTATTGTTGTAGCAGTTTAGATGCTTCTTCTGTTTCGTTTACTTGCTTATTCTATTTCTTGTAACATGTAGGTATGTTACATACAGAAATAACTATTGTATGTGACTATTACATGAGATGTGGGACATAATTATGTCATACGGTCGCAGGATATTTTTACATTTATAATGCTTTAGGTATGGACACAACTGCCCAGATGGGTACTGTCGCTCACAATGTGGGACAGATGGTAACACTGACCATTGGGCTACACTTAGCTATTAGTGGCGCTCTAACACAATGCATTTCGCTTCCACTTGGTATAACTATCAACACTGCATTAGAATATGGGCACGGGGTTTCAAATGTCATTTGTTCGAGGGATGGGGACTCAATATTTGGCTACGTGCATTTGTGTTTGCTTCTTATTTTTGTGTTTGCAAGAACTGTCTTGCATGCTTTGCATACGTTTCAGTATCCATGGACACTGACAGGTGTGATTACTATTGGAGGCAGACTGTAATATTCAGCATTTTAGGTTGCACGTAAACAGCCAACATGTCCACGCCTCCATGCGGCGCTTCGACACGCCCCATGCACTCACGCACGTTTCCTATGCACGTGGATGTGACGGCAGCGGCCTTCATTAATATGCATTTAGCGCTACTGTGCCATCTGCATGCCGCATGGTTGGCACAAACCTAACGCCGGCCTTGCGCCGAGCTTCATGAATCCCGGGGCTTATCTATTATAAAAGGTATCTATTTTTTAAAATTTTCACTTTATTGAATGTCTATATAAGGCTTTAGTACTTTCACCCTTTTTTAATGTCTTACCAGTGTTCGTATATCCTGTCCTTCATCTGCGTCCAGTGTGCATGACATAGATTGCCAGGCAGGAAATATACCACTAGTTTCACAGGTACAAGTCCAGGATACACTATAGACATTTTGAAACTGTAAATAATGACATTTGCCCCATCATTTATAAGTCTAGATTGAGAGCATTGTCCACATTTGGACATACATCCTTTATAATAGTCTTCATTTATAATTTATTCATAAAAGTACAAAATTCAAACCTATACTGGATAATTTGGTGATTTGGTGATGTCCGGGACAAGCACAAAAGAACGTTTAGTGAAACAAAACAAAACTAATTTTTTACACATTCCTTTCTCCAGAGAAGGCATTTTAATAAAGAATATGGTTAAAAATGTACAGAATTTGACTTTTAATAACAAAATAAAAAAAAGTTGGGTCCCAACCCACTAACATTTTTTAGTAAGGGCAGAAATATAAAAATAGTTTGCAAAATGAAAATAGAAATGAAAATGAAAAAGTTTATAAAGCATGTAAAAACAGCTGTGGATAATATTCTCAATGCAGATTTATAAACAATGGGACAAATGCCATTATTCAGAGTTTTGAAAAGTCTATAGGGTGTCCAGAATCATGCAAGTGTGAAACTACTAGTGGTATCATATATGTGGCATCTTGTATTTCCAGCCCAGTACTCTACACAGGGAAGCCCGAACATAGACTGAAGGACAACACATATGAATACACACTAAAAGGGCAAAAGTACTAATGCCTTATATGGATATACACACACACACACACACACACACACACACACACACACACACACACACACACACACACACACACATTGAATGAAAATGTGTCACTAACTAGTATGTTAAAAATGAGGGCAGAAAAATAATGAATATTTAAGTTTAGATTTTAAGTTCATGAAAAATATTTTTACTTTTCTTGTATTCTTCTTCCGGCTTTTCCTGGTTAGGGGTTGCCACAGTGGATCATTTGTCCGCTCATGATTGGCAGTGGAGTTTTACGGTGTCAAGATGCCAGCCCAGCGCCCAACCTTCCACAGAAGGCACACACACGTACACACTCATGTCTAGGGCCAATTTAGAGTGTCTAATCCACCTACAGCATGTCTTTGGGATGTGGGAGGAAACCGGAGCACCCGGAGGAAACCCACATGACCACAGGGAGGACATGCAGACTCCGCACAGAAGGCACCCCAGCCGAGGATCAAACCGGAGAACCTCTTGCTGTGAGGCGACAATGCTAACTGCTGCACCACCGTGACCACCCTTTTATTTTTTTCTTGTATTAATTAGCAATTTTTTTTGAAAATTTCTTGTTTTGAATGTTTTAAACAGAAGATAGAAGGAACATAAAGTACAGTTTTGTACCTACCATGAATGTAGATGTTCGAAGATCCACATTGCTGCAGTCATAACCTGTGGGTAGTCCGCTGTCCTCGGTCGGCCCGAATACCAAAGTGTTAGGCTGGCGTCGGTCATGGTCGCTCAGATCTGACGTCAGTACGCCGTGGTACTAAAGTGCATGACCGACGCCATATCCTCAGTCTTTCTTGCCTCAGATGTCAGAAGGCCCTAAAAAGAAAGGCCATAGCCAAAAATGGAAAAACACCCAATCACCCATGTAGAAACAATATTTACAACACAAACCACACCACCACCCCAAACTACAGAGGGGAAGGAGGGAGGGTAAATTGGACTGCAGCAACGTGGATCTTCGAACATCTACATTTATGGTAGGTACAAAACTGTACTATGTTCTTCATCTCACATTGCTGCAGTCATAACCTGTGGGTAGAATCCCAAAGCAAAGGTAAAGGGAGGTTGGCAAAATCATAAAGCATTGGGAGCTGCTAACATGCCCTGTAAAACTGCAGTGGCAAACCCAGCCCTAGACTTGGAATAAAGAGGAGATGGTAATGTTTAGAAAAAGTGTGCACTGAACTCCAAGTAGCTGCCTCCAAAATATCCTTAGTAGCTACTCCCCTTAAAAAAGCAGTAGAAGTGGCAGTCGCCCTAGTGGAATGAGGTCTGATTCCAGCCGGAACCTCCTTACCATGATGAGAATAACAAAAAGCAATACAATGGCCAATCCACTTAGAAATAGTTTGTTTTGAAACAGGTTTCCCCTGAGAACCCAAAGCAAAAGAAATAAACAACTGTTGAGACTGCCTGAACCCTTTGGTTCTGCTCAAATAACGCAACTGCCTGCTAATATCCAAAGAGTGCAAAATTTTTTCCCCTTTATTTTGGGGATCAGCATAAAATGTAGGCAAATGAATAGATTGGTTTAATGCCACATTAGAAACAACCTTAGGCATAAAAGTAGGGTTAGTACGCAGGGAGACCCTATCCTTATGAAATATCAAGAAGGGTTCAACTGCCATTAGAGCCTGTAATTCAGATACCCTTCTAGCAGACATAATGGCCAACAAAAAAGCCGTCTTCCAAGACATAAACTTTAACTCAGACGTAGCTGCAGGTTCAAAAGGAGGTAAAGTGAGCTTTTCCAACACAAAATTGAGATCCCAGGAAGGAGTAGGAGCTCTACGTGGGGGTCTTATGTTTTTTGCCCCTCTGAGAAATTGCTTAAATAAAGGGTGAGAGAATAAAGGAGGGTCACAGTCATAGTGAGCAGAAATGGCTGCAGCATGAACTTTTACAGAGGAGAAAGACAAACCCTTGTCTAATAATTCTGTAAGATACTGAAGTGAAACACTCAAATTAGGCACAGAGACATCAAAGCTCTTTGTTTTGCTCCAAAGAAAAAATCTCCTCCATTTATCAGCATAAACTTTCCTGGTACTAGGCCGTCTGGCCTCCAAAATGACATTCAAAACTTGTTGAGGAAGCTGCGACCCCCCAGGGTCTAAAACAGAATATGCCAAGCTGTCAGATGCAGGGACTGTATCCTGACATTGCGGAAATGATTGCTTGCCTGGGACAAAAGGTGTGGAACTGATGGCAAAGGCCAAGGAGGCTCCCGTACTAAACTCCTCAGCAGAGGATACCAGTGCTGACGTGGCTAATCTGGAGCTATTAGAATCATGCAAGGCTTGTCCTGTCTGACCTTCAAGAGCACCTTGGGAAGAAGATGCAGAGGAGGAAAGGCATAGACATGAAGGTTGTTCCAACTGAATGATAGAGCATCCACATTCCAAGCTTTTGGGTGAAACAGCTTTGTGCAAAACTTTGGTAATTGGAAATTTAGTGGAGAAGCGAACAGATCTATGTCTGGAGTTCCCCAAGCCACCGTCAACTGTTGAAATACATGAGGATCCAATTTCCACTCGTGGGGATCCACCATCTGTCTGCTCAAAACATCTGCTAAGGAGTTCTGTGCTCCCGGCAGAAACCTTGCCTGAAGAGTGAGGTGCAAACTGAGAGCAGTCTCCCACAAAATCATAGCTTGTCTGCAAAGAAGGTACGAATGGGTTCCCCCTTGCTTGTTGATGTACCACATGACTGTTGTGTTGTCTGTTTGAATCAACACCTGTCCTGGTTGAAGTAGATCCTTGAAGGCCATCAGGGCAAATTGGACTGCTAACATCTCCTTCATGTTGATATGCAAATGTTGTAGTCTGGGAGGCCACGTGTCTTGAACCCATTTCCCATTGAAGTGTGCTCCCCAAGCCATGTCTGAGGCATCTGTCGTTAAGATCTGACTCGCTCTGGTCGGATCACAGAGAGTCCCTTGTTTAGGTGACATTCCTGAGCCCACCACAAGAATTCCCTTTGGATGCAAGGTATTATCTGAATGACAGTGTCCAAATCGTGGCAGTGTTGAGTCCATACACTTTTGAGATACCATTGTAGCTTCCTCATATGCAGTTTGGCATTGGGAAGCACCAGAATACAAGATGCCATGAACCCCAAGGCCTGAAGGACTGTCCTTGCAGTCAGCCTGGACCGTAGAGATAATTGCTGGAAGTAAAAGGCAAGATTTCTTTGTTTGTCCGGGGTCAAGAACGCCATCTGAGAGGCTGTGTTCAGTCTCACACCCAGAAAGCACATGTCCTGAGAGGGTACTAGACTGGACTTTGTTTAGTTCACAGAATACCCTAGGCACCTTAACACTGTCATAACATACTGAAGATGGTGAAGTAACTTGACTTTGTCTTGAGCAAGAATTAGGCAATCGTCCAAATAAGGATAAATTTGTATTCCCCTTAGTCTTAAGAAGGCTATCACCGGAGCCAGGACTTTTGTGAACACCCTGGGCACAGTAGATAAGCCAAAGGGCAATGCAGAGAACTGATAATGAAAAGTGCCAGCCCGAAAACGCAGGAACCTCCTGCAGCTGGGCCTGATAGGAATGTGAAGATAAGCCTCTTTAAGATCAAGAGTTACCATCCAGTGATCTTTGCCTAGCAGAGGCAGAAGCTGTTGCAAAGTTAACATCTTGAATTTGGGAATGTCCAGGTATGTGTTGAGAATAGACAAGTCCAGAATTGGCCTCCAAGTGTTTCCTTTCTTTGGTACCAAAAACAGGCGAGAATAAAATCCTAGGCCCACTTCTGACGGAGGGACCCCCTGGATAGCCCCCATTTTTAAAAGTAAAGAAATCTGTTTGTGAGCCTCCAACTTTTGCTGAGGAGGAACGTCTGGCATGCCTTTGAAAGGAGGCAAGGTGTGAAATAAAACTTGTAGCCTCGGTCTATAATGTCCAACACCCATTTGTCCTGGGTGACTAAAAGCCAATTTTGCCTGAAAAGTGCCAACTTTCCTCCCAGAGGAGCTGCCAGACAGGAGGGATCTGGCAGCTGGAGATACAGGTCATTGGGTCTGTTTACGAAAAGGCTGACCCCTGCCCTCACCTGAAGATTGTGCAGGGGAACTCCACGTCCTAGGCCTGAAGGAACCCTGAGCATGAGCTCTGCCCCTACCACGTCTAGATCTGCCCCTAGACTGCAAATCAGAAGAAGGATAAGCCCATCCCTTAGTAGGCCAATTTCTGCTAAACTTAGGGGGCTGCACCTGTAAAAAATCCTTAACTGTCTGCATAGACTTAGCTTTGTCTTCCATTTTCTTCAAAACTGACTCCACAGGAGAACCAAACAGAACTTCAGATTGAAGGGGAGCATCCAAAATTTGAGCTTTAACATGCTCTAACAAGTTCTGATCCTTAAGCCAGGCGTGCCTACGAATAACAGATCCAGTGGCAGCCACCCTGGAAGAAGCCTGAAGAGCATCAAAACCACACTGCAAAGAATGCTTACCCACCTGATCAGAGGCATGAACTAAATCCTGTAATTCCTTACACTCTATGCCCTCTGCCAAAGCATCTACCTTAGATTTTAACTGACTTAGGAGAAAATTCTGGTACTTCAGCATATGAAACTGGCAATTCAAAGCCCTCATTGCTAGAGTGGAAGAGGTATACACATTTTTACCCCACCTATCCAAAGCTCTAGAATCTTTATCCATAGGAACTGGATTCTTTACAACAGAAGCCCTGACACCCTTAGGTCCCTGGCTAATAGTTTCCAGGTCAGCTCTTGGGCTCTTATACAAATATTTATGAGCCTCTGGCACTCTGTAATACCTGTCTGGCTTGACCGGTGCAGGAGGCAAAGAATCAGGATTAAGGGAAGCTTCAGAGAAAACATCCTGAACAACATCCAAAACAGGGGGTATAGCCAAGGGCCTATGCTGTGGTAAAAACAAAAATTCCCTAAGTCTCTTTCGAGAATCTGAGAAATCCTGACCTTCCCACTTAAAATGCTCCCTCATAGAATGCAGAGTTTCAGAAAAAGAAAAATCCTCTGGAGGGGAAGCAGAAGGACTAGAATCCTCTGCATCTGAATCAGAATAAGGAGGAAAATCCTGAATGTCTTCAGCCGAAGACTCTGAGTAATCTGAGGAATGCTCCAATCCTTCCACCTCTGGCTCCACCCTAGGCCTCTTATCTGGAGGGGGCATAGAACCCCTGATTAAGGTAATCAAATCCTCTGCCATTTTCAGCATATGCTTTTTAGGTACAGAACTTGCAGAACTAGGGCTGACGCCAGAGGAAGACAAACCAGGCCTGACCTTGGAAGGTACCTTAGAGACAGAAGTAGAAGGCCTAACTACCTTATGCAAAGAAGGGACTACAGAGACCTGAGAGGCCCCCTCAGCCTGACCCGACTCCTGAGAGGCCACATCCTGCAAAATCAAAGGCTCCCCCTGAGACTCAGCTGAAACCTAGGCTGGATCCACAGATTCCACCATAGTTTCTAAAGAACCGGCGTCCGTAACGGACGACTCATCCTGCTTGGACTTTAATGATTTTTCCTTACGCTTCTTAGCGGTAGCGGGCGTCGGACGATCCGACGGCATATTGTAATTACACCGCTTACCGAAGACAAGCCTAGCACAATCTAACCTACGTTTAATGGTGCGCTTATTAAATCTAGCACAAAAGCGACACCCGACTACGTCGTGCTCAGGCCCCAAGCAAGGAATACAGAGAGAGTGGTAATCCCCATGAGGTATCTGTTTCCCACAAGAAATACAATTATTCACTTTTTCTGACATCCGGATTTAACTGAGGCAAGAAAAGACAAAAATATTCCCCAACGGGGTACTTAGCCCAACTTGGTCTTCGGTCTGAAACTCAGAATACGAAAATTTCAGGACGCCGAACGGCACTTGCAAACGCTGCTTCTGCTTCGGACCATGCGGCAAGAAAGACTGAGGATATGGCGTCGGTCATGCGCTTTAGTACCACGGCGTACTGACGTCAGATCTGAGCGACCATGACCGACGCCAGCCTAACACTTTGGTATTCGGGCCGACCGAGGACAGCGGACTACCCACAGGTTATGGCTGCAGCAATGTGAGATGAAGAACATCAAAAGGGATACACTGATTCCATTTTTTTTGAAGTAATGTATATATATATATATATATATATATATATATACTCACTTCCCACTGCCATAACTACCCTCCCTTCCAGCAGTCTCTTCAAAAATGCTCTTAAAGCACACCTAAAATCTCACTGGCTATGTCCTTGTCCATACCCCAACTAACCCTCCCTTTCTCCTGTACCACTAATTAGCTGCCAGCTCTACTATTAGCTGTCAACAGGTTATCAGTATTTCATATCCTTTAACTAGCAGATGATGGCAGTACGATGTTTACTCTTTTCTCTATGTGAGAAATTAATACTACTAGGCAAATGTCTTGCACCTTATATTGTTATTATACTCTGACATATGTCATTACCTGTCAGACATATGTCTTTGTATAAATATGCTGTTTATTTTCCTCTGAAATGCTAGATTATACTCTTATATTATCTGAAATTTTGCTTGTCTGAATATATGGAGCCTTCCTTGTGATATTATACTCTGACATATAGGTCATTTCTCCTGTTGAACTGTGTCTTTACTATAATTATACTGTTTCTTTTTTCATCTGATATGCTAGATTGTACTCTTATATTATGAAAAATCTCATATGTCTGAATATATGGAACTTTTCTCCCCGGGCCTCCACTGAAAATGGGCATATAACCAGTCGGACTTTCCCGGTCAACAAATGTAAAATACATAAATATATATATACACATATATATATATATATATATATATATATATATATATATATATATATATGGATTCATTATAACCTCGAATTACTGAAATGTCAAATTTCAGTATCACTATAAAACGAATCCACAAAACACCGCACAAAAAGCGAAAGTCAAAAAACACACGAAAACACACACAATACTATACATACACCACAACACCCACATCACAACAAAAACAAACAAAACTACATACATACACAACTCATACACACATATATTCGATCTGATTATGGGCTTCGCTATATTTTAACACTAGTTTTGAGATACTGAAATTCAACATTTCAGTAATTCGAGGTTATAAAGTGAATCCATATATATATATATATATATATATATATTTGTTAAACAAGAAATGTCTTTTTTGAATTATCACTTATGACACAGACAATCATACATTTATGTAAATGAAAACAAACCATACTGATATATTTTCAGTTGCAAACATTATACATCATATATAATCTTCTATATGGTCATTGTCAATTGAACATTACATAGCTCATTCAGTTCCTGGCTTCCCTTAAATCTCATTCCTCCCCCAAAACATTAATCTTCATGTATTGTTACCACAATTCCCATTTTACAACATAATTTGCTCCTACCCTTTTTGAGAAATTCCACTTCCATTTCTTTTATTTCTCTTACTATAGTCAATACTTTTATAGCACAGTTGGTTTAAACTTTGATTTCCATTTTCTAGTAGGTGCTTTTTTGGCAGCCACCAGAATTAAACTCCGCAAGAACCTTACTATATCTAGTCAAGTCCAATTCTGTATCACAGCTGAAAAAAATCATTTCCTAAGTTACAACAATTTGCAGACCCTGAATTTCTGACAGAGTAATCTGCAGGGAATTTTTGAAGTCTGCCAACTCATTAAACCCCCAGAAATATGCCCTGAATTATGTTTTTTCCCCATCACACCTGCAACATTTGCAATCTACCTGAGGAAAATTCTTTGGAGTCTGCTTGGGTTATAAAAATACATACTCAAACATTTCCAAGCAAAAATCCTAAATCTTATAAACTTTGTTGTGTATTTGGGAGACATACCTATATTCTCCCATTGTTTCTTAGTGAATTGCTTATACAGTCTGTCTTTTCAATTCATTCTAACCTCCTCTGATTGATTCCTATAGTTATCATGCAATATTTTATACACCCTTCTAATTTTCTCTTTTTTAACAGTGGCTTCTGTTCTAGATTCAACTAAAAACTCTTATCAGTACTGGACTTTCACTTAGGATCCCCCTATTCCTTTTAATTTGCATACACTGCTATATTAATCCTTAACAGGAAAGGCAATGTCTAGCCTGCAGTCCAAATATATTCATGGTCTCTTCCCAGTCTATTACCTTTCCCTCTCTAATTATTTTCTCTCAGTACCTAGGTTCATTTGGCAGTTTTCTCCAGTAAATTCTGGCTCCCTCTTGCCTATTCACTGTACCCCCAATTGCAGTCATCCCTATTAGCAGAATTTCCTTTCCACATGCCCATGTTGGCCTAGTTCTTTGAATACTTTCTGCTACTTTATGAAGACAATATTCTGTATGGTTACTCTTATTCTCCTTAAGGATCTGCATCCAAAATCCCTGTCTCCCCTTATATCTTAAGCTCCCCCCCTGTTTCATCACAATTATCCCTTTCCACTTTACACATAAAAACAAAACTTCAACAAGAGGGTCCAAGCATTGATCAAAACAGAAAAATAATTAAGCGCTTTCTTCTCACTCTGGAGACTTTATCAGAATACAAGCCATCTTGATATGCCACCTTATATAATACAAGTTGCCCTAAACTATTGGTTAATTACTGCCTAATTATGAATGTGTTACATTGCCATTGCTTTCTTAAAGTGACAGTGTTCATCTGACATAGTCATTGACTAAATACTACAAATCATAACACAGCGAGAAACAAACCTCACTTTCTACTTTATATTACAGATTTCTGCTTGTGCTATGTATAGGGGCCTTAACTATGTAAATCTGAAATACCCCTTCAAATTAGGTAATCCTAAATCACCTTGTTTTATTGGAAGCTGAGATAAGTACAAACTTGCAGTGTTATAAGATAGTACTGTATTTTATTTTTTCTGTTTTATTGTTTCCTTGAATATTGTGCTAAAAATAGTACTGCATTTATCTGCATTTGTTCACTGAAAATTGTGAGCTCTCTCTGTGTCTGCAGATAGTGGGTTTATTCTTCTTACTTCATTGATATTCGGTGTAGAAGTCTTAGCCTAGAGGGTTTCTCTGTGCCTTAAAGTCTTAGTCCCTTATCTCTGAAATTATTTCTGCTGAATAGTTGCATACATGAGCTGTTTGTTTAGCTTTTACATACCTACATCAACTTTTTACAAGCTGAGATAAGTACAAACTTGCAGTGTTATAAGATAGTACTGCATTTTATTTTTTCTGTTTTATTGTTTCATTGAATATTGTGTTAAAAATAGTACTGCATTTATCTCTCATTTATTTGTTCACTGAAAATTGAGAGCTCTCTCTGTGTCTGCAGTTCGTTTTCTCCACCCACCCTCCCTGTTCTTGTTGTGGTATTAATCTTGGTGGCTTTGGAATTGACTGCCCCTCCTGTAAGTTTGTGTTTGAACACTCCTCCTGGGCCAATCTCATTTGCTCACTCAACCGAGTAAAGTGAGATCATATTTTGATTTCAGACACTCCTACCATTCCCATCTGTTCAGCTCTATCCCAGCTTTATCCTAGTATAGTCTCATTAGCTCATTCTGCGTAATACAGAGAGAACATCTGAGCAGGCATACCCACCTAGGCCCTGAACTTGTCTGATTGAAGACTGCTGAGTTTTTTTACTGGTTAATTGGGTAATTTGTTTAAATTAGTTTGCTTGTTTTCTATTG
Source organism: Protopterus annectens (assembly GCF_019279795.1). Classification (NCBI taxonomy): domain Eukaryota; kingdom Metazoa; phylum Chordata; order Ceratodontiformes; family Protopteridae; genus Protopterus; species Protopterus annectens. The sequence goes on from NC_056739.1 coordinate 1,117,349,977, forward strand.
TTATATAAAAATGTACTTTATCTGCTTTTACTGTATTTGTGTTTCTTCCTACTTTAATACCTCATTTTGCTTTTGCCTCTTCTTAAAAATACTCAATTGTGTTTATTCTGCTGCATTTATTACTGCTTGGTGGTAGCCTGATTAAATTGTAACTGTTATTCTAAGTCTTTTGGTTAAAGCACTTGAGCTTCAGACCAGTTGTTTTACATTAAAAAGGTCTGTGGTCTGCACTGTTCATAGGTTCATAGATTAGTACTAGGCTAAGTGCCCTTGTGGGCCATTTTAAGCCTAGCCAATTGCCCCATGTGAGAATCAAACTCTACACCTTGTGTCTGTAAGGTAAACACCTTAACCATTATGTCAACCTCCCATATGTGGCAGGCCAAGTAGTTTACATCCTTCTAAGTTGGGAATTGCTGATTGAAGGCTCAGTGTCTGTTATTCTAAAAGTGTATTAGTTCTGGTTTAAGTACTTGGGCTCCAGGCCAGTTATTTTACATTAAGAAAGTTTGTGGTCTGCACTCTTGTGGGAGGAGAGGCTAGATTCTGTCCTTCTGAGCTGGGAATTTCTGGCCAAAGGCTTACTGTGCCTGCTTATTTGAACTGTTTTTCTGATATTGGTGCACCTTGTCTGCTGTAGCATAGACTAGATTCAGGCCTGCTGAATCTAGCTTTGTTTGTATAACTTGAGCACTAATCCAGACCATCTTTTTTGGAGAAGGTTCCCCTGCACCCTAGTAGCAGGAGTGTGCAGTTAGAACTTGTCTGACTGAAGAAGGCTGGAACGGGGCTCAGTTTTGAGGAGTGTTTTTACTGGTTAATTGGGTAATTTGTTTAAATCAGTTTGCTCATTTTCTATTGTTATAAAAAATGCACTTTATTCCTCTGCTTTTACTGTAATTGTGTTTCTTCCCACTTTACCTTATTTTGCTTGTGCTTCTTCTTAAAAGTACTCAATTGTATTATTCTGCTGCAGTTATTACTGCTTGGTAGTAGTCTGATTAAATTGTAACTGTTATTCTAAGCCTTTTGGTTTAAGCACTTGGGCTTCAGATCAGTTGTTTTACATTAAGAAGGTTTGTGGTCTGCACTCTTGTGGGAGGAGAGGCTAGATTCTGCCCTTCTGAGCTGGGAATTTCTGGTTAAAGGCTTATTGTGCCTGTTTATTTGAACTGTTTCTTTCTGAAATTTGTGTGCCTTGTTTGCTATAGCCCAGGAGTTAGTAGTTTATTGGCCATTTTGGGCTAATTTCAATCTCTTTCATTTCCCTGGTATAAAAAACAAATTTGTGCGGTTCTGTGCGCCGGGCAGTGATGGTTAGCTAGGGTTAAACTATTCCCGGCTCCACGAAGTCTGCTCTTCATTTTTTTCCCTTGGAACTAGACAAACTTTTAACTTAAGCAATCAAACCATTCATTTCACAGCCCAAAACTCATAGCAAGCACTAATTAACCCTAGCACTAGACCCCCCCCCCGATACTGTCCAGAAGGACAAGGCTCTCTATTCGTCCCTACCAGCCAATCAGTAAAACAGCTCACTTTACCTATTCAGGCATGTCCAAAGGGCAGTTTCAGGTGTACTCTCCAGTCCAACTGGTGAATCTGGCCATTTTGAAGCAATGTTACAACTGCCTCCTGTACACGGACAACCCTCCTCCTACCACCAAACACTAATATATGCGAGAGATGCAATTATACAGCCAAACTGGAGGCAAAGCTCTCTCAACCCAAGACTGGAACTGACAGTCAAGAGGAGAAGGAAAATACTTGCAACACACCACCAGTCTCATATAGACCTACTAAACCAACACCGGCAAATAACACACATAAATACACAAAAACATATTTGGAGGCTCTAAATAAAAATCTGCAAAAGCAACAGAGACCTCCAAAGCAGACACCCAAGCAACCTCCACACCCCATCACAAACCATGAAACACATACTTCACATAATCAGCGCGCCACACAATCACAGCCCTTAAGGCAAAATAACATACCCAACACACTAGTAATAGGTGAGTCTGTAGTCAGGCACACTGATGTCTCACTAACTAGGCTGAACAAGGAGAAGGTTTCAGTTAGCTGCCTGTCGGGCACCAGGATCCGCCACATAACACAAGCACTCAGGTCACTCCAGAACAAGTACAAATATGACTCTGTCATTGTCCATGTTGGTGTGAATGACCTGAGACATACCTCCCTGGACTACATGAAAAGAGACATGGAAGAGCTTTCTGATCACATAGCCCAGGCTGGTATGACCCTGACCCTGAGTAGCATCCTGCCCTCACCAAGAGTGATGCCACAGTATAAAGAAAAAATTATCAATTTCAACAACTGGCTAAGTTTCTGGTGTCATTCAAAGGGGATCCAGTATTTGTCCACCTGGGATGACATGCCCGACAAGCCACTTTGCTTTGAAGAGATGGCTTGCACCTGTCACCCTTAGGCTTTCAAATACTGGCCAAGACTTTTGCCGCCCCCCATAGTGCCTTTTTTAGGCAAGGCTCAAAAGACAAACCAACCACCATTAATAGCACAAGTAACCAAAAACTAAGGGTAATGCTACTTAACGCCAGAATTCTAAACCTCAAAATGCATGCACTCGAGGCACTCCTCAGTATGGAGAACATTGATATCTGTGCAGTAACAGAAACCTGGTTTAAGGCTCCAGAGAGCACCCCAGCATTACCAGGCTGTAACTCATACCATACTTTTCGGCCACAGAACCCGGACCAAAACACAAAAGGCGGGGATGTATCCACATTCATCAAGGATACCCACATTGCCAGGTTGGTGGTGCAGCTCAATGCCGCGGAGATCATCCATGTGCAACTAACAATGGGCAAAGTTGCAATTCAAATTGTAGCTTGCTACAGATCACCCACCATGACCCAGGGCCACCATTCAGCATTTCTGGAGACACTGGAATATATGAAGGCCCTACCAAATGCCCTAATATTGGGTGATTTCAATTACCCAAACATTAACTGGGAGAACTACTCAAGTACTAACTCCCTTGCCCAATGCTTCCTAGAATTTATAAACTCAAACACCCTAGATCAACTGGTCAACACCCCCACCAGAGGTGACAACATATTGGACCTGGTCATCACCAACATGGGCAACCAGTGTTCTACACCGGAGGTCAACCCCTCATTGGTTAGATCAGACCATAGACTAATCACTCACATTCTGCCCCTACCCCCAATCAAGGAAACCACCGTGAAAAACTTTTCAAAAGCAAACTTCACATTACATAAGACCAAGATGGAAAGGTTCACAGCCCCCATGCTAAAGGACAACGCTGTCCAAGCTGCTGAATCCCTTACAAAGGCACTCTATGAGCACCTGCAAGAATGCATGGATCATGCTATCCCAAGCAAAACCAAGACTCACTCCTCCAAGAGAAGGAAACCAGTCTGGTGAACCCCTGCCATAAACAAGCTATACAACAGAAGGAGGAAACTAGTACAGAAAAGAGTAAAATCCCAAGAAGGAAAGACATCCCTGATCAGTATCAGCAAGAAACTACTATCCCTCATAAAATCATCCAAGGCGAGCTTCGAAAGAAAAATTGCCAAGGACTCCAAAGATAACCACAAAGCGTTCTTTAGCTATGTCAAGCACCTAAGTGGAAACTCTCAGATCTTCTCTGAGTTAGTGCAGAATGGCACAAAATATACTGAAGTGACTGATATTGCCAGCATTCTGGCAGACAGGTTTAGTGCAAACTTTACCCCCCCTCTCACCCCCTAAAGGGCCCATAACCATCCCAGAAGAAAGTAGAGCCATGGCAATCACTGACACACAGATTAAAACAGCCCTATCCAAAGCCAAAAATACAGCTTCAATGGGCCCGGATGATGTCCCAGGCTGTGTCTTACATGAACTCCAAAATGAACTAACCCCTCACCTAAACACACTGTTCAAACTCAGCCTCTCTACAGGCTACATACCCATAGAGTGGCAAACCGCAACAGTTATCCCGCTCCACAAAGGTGGAGCCACAACGGACCCAGGGAATTATTGCACTATAAGCCTGACTTGCCTGGTCTGCAAGGCTATGGAGTGCATCATCATGGAACTCATTAACAGAGACATTGGGAACCTCCCAACATTGGACCCTACCCAGTTTGGCTTTGTTAAGGTCAGATCATGCCTCCTAAACCTGGTGGACTTCTTTGAGACAGTTACCAAAGATTTAGGTGAGGGAAAGGAGGTCCACACAGCCTACCTAGACCTCGCAAAGGCTTTCAACACCATTCCCTATTCTGGTATTATAGATAAGCTCACCAGCCTGAACATAAACCCCTACATCACAAGATGGGTTGCCAGTTGGCTCATGGATAGAACCCACACAGTGAGAGTTACACGCTCTAGGCCCGAGTCTAAACTGGTTACAAGTGTCATCCCCCAGGGCTCATTCCTGGGACCCCTCCTGTTCAGTATATACTTCTCAGAGGTACAGGCAAGCACAGGAGGACTAAAGCTGACCAAGTTTGCAGATTACTGCAAACTGGGGGCCATAATTGACTCTTCAGCTGATACAGACATCCTCCAGAATGGTCTCACTGAGATGGATACCTGGTGTCAAAATCATGGCCTCAAGCTAAAATGCCAAAAAGTGCATAGTCATTCCCTTTGGAAAAAACAAAGTACCTGTGAACTACCACATACATGGTAGTCCCCTAAATACAGAAAATGTAATAAGGGATCTGGGGACCCAAGTAGATAGTAATCCCTCCTTTGATAACCATATTGCCAGGGTGGTTAGAAAATCCTTCTGTGTGACCCACCTAATCACAAAAGGGTTCGCATCTAGAACAAAAGAGGTTATTGTGCCCCTCTACTCATCACTCATCAGATCCATCATAGAGTACAAAGCCCCATTTGGGATGTACCTTACAAGACACCTGCAACAGCTGGAAAGACCACAGAAGTACCTCACCAAGAGAATTACTGGCCTCAAACAGATGCCCTATACAGCCCGACTGAAGAAACTCCAGCTGTACTCGGTTGCATACCGCTTACTTAAAGGTGATCTCTGCCTGACATACAAGGCCATGTCCAACCCAGAATTGATGGACATGCTCCACCCAAAAAAAAAAACAAATCCCCGAGAGCCACACGCTCTAGGGATCTAAACCTCACCAGAACGATAAATAGGACATGCTGAAGGGATAGATTCCAGTCCCAGAGACTCCCCATGCTTTGGAACAGGATTCCAATCTACATTAGGCAGAGCCCCTCACTAACACTCTTCAAGAGAAACCTTGATGAGTGGAAGGGAAACAGAAAATTTACCCCGGGGATCACTGCAGTGGCTCTGCTGGACAGAGGCACAGGGAACTAATGGCTCTGCTGGACAGAGGTACAGGGAACTAATCTAAGGGGGTAGCGAAAGCCAACACATTCTGGCTAGACTTACAAATGCCCTTGGGCAGATAGCCTAGTACTTACCTATAAAGCTAAGAATCAACTTATCCCAATTATTTCTTGCCTTCTTCCCACCCAGATAAAATTCTTCAGCTCTTTATTAATTTTGCTATCCACAGCTTCTCCACTGGTTACTAAAAATATGTCTAAACAGTGTATAAAACTAAAGGGACTAAAAATATTTTCACTGCTTATATCTTGCTAACAATATCCATAAAACAGGGCTTCCAGTTTCTCAGTTTTTATTATCTTTTGTTTAGTCTTTTCCCCACAAATCCTTAGCTGTCTAACAGAATCCTTTTTAATCCATACTCATAAGTACTTCATTTATCATGTCCCAATAAATATGGGCATTGATGAACCAATCTGTGTGTGGGGACATAATTTACCGCTATTGCCTTTGTTTTACCTTCATCTGCAAATAAAGCCAACTTTTCTTGATTACCATACCAATGATATTCTTGAATTTCTGAGTCCCTTATTTTCGTTGCTAATGGTTCTAAGGATAATGCAAATAACAAAGGGGAAAGAGGACACCCCTGGCTGGTATAATGTATATTTATTTGTTGAATATCATTATTTAAACCTACAAATAGATAAAAGTCTCAATGAGATGAAAGAGCTCAATTTTGACTTATTATTTATTTTTAACAATATCTCAGTTTGTGGTAGAAGTTTTCTTACGACATTTCTAGTATTTGATCTCCTTTTTGTGGTTTGTAAAATGAATGTATTCATTTACATAAATATTATCTAATTCAGTGAAGTCATGCAGCTTGTAGTATCCACCTTAGAATTCACACACATCTGGTTTTTTTTTTTTTTTTTTTTTAAATGTACCAATAATAGCTCAACTTTTTGCAGAATCAAGCAGTGTACTGGTTGTGTACTGTGCAAGCACAATATTTCCTCTGGACACTCCCTACTGTCTATGCCTTCCTTCCAGAAGGAAGACGATGTGAGGAATCAGTACCAAACTTACTTTTTCTCTCTTTCACCACAAATTTTCTGGCAAAATTACTCTTTCCTACTTTTACTGCTATGTACATTTTTCTCTCACAAACAAGACATTTCTCTTGCTTGAACTTTGATCAAGAAACTATATACTGTTTAAACAAGATGCATATAATATGCATTAGATTTGCTGCAATCCATAACTTTAAAAGATGGTCTCAAAAGTATGTTTTTGTACCTCATTACTTGCTACAGTCAAGTATCGAAAACACACATCTTGTACATTACATGATACTTCTGATAAAACATTTAGGTAATTCTGAAATACTAGTTTATTCTGTAACAACCTTTCTTGTAAGTATTAATCAGTTATCCCATCACCATCTGCTGTAATACATCTGCACTGCTTCAGTCTTTGGTGAATTTTCTCACTGTAGCCACATCCTCAGTCACTGATTCAGTTAACTTTCTTGCATAAGACTAAAAATTAGTATCACTGAACCATCACACCAGGTTTATGATTGAGTTATTTTTATAATACAAATACCAGTTTTGTATAGGTCTTTTCACAGTTTTTTTTCAGTATTCAGAAGCATCCTAATATTAACTGACTTTTTTATCATTCAACATCCATCCAGCAATCTCCCAAACTATTTGTGCTGGTGAGGGTGGTGGTAATAGCAAATTTAGTAGAACAGACCAAACTTTCAATTTCCCCAGCAGCAGTCTTAAAACCCATCCTGTGGGATCCCCAAACATTCCTAGATAAATAGATGTAATCCCACCAATGTGCCCTCAATTTGCCCAAGGGCCTGTTTACAGTGGGTCATAAGACAGAGGTTCTGAGCAAATCTTGATGTCTATGGGAAACAATGCAGAGACCATCCTCATTACATGGGCAAACTACCTCAACTGGCTCCTATCAACCTGGAGAAACAAGAACTCTACAGTGATCTTCTCTGAGTGCTTCAGCAATCACAGACAGTGAGACCAGTTGCTCAGTGAAGGGCCCTCACTTCTGCTGGTTGTATCCATGATCTCATTCTTTCAGCCATTACCCAAGTCTAACAAATATAGGTGATGATGAGTCCATGGACTCGGTGTAAGATTCAGTTCTCACTTCACAACCATATTCTGGCACAATATTTGTAGTACTGTCACTACTACACCTATCCACAGGTTAGCCTCCTCATCCTTTCTATCTACAGTTGTGATCAAGAATCCAAGATACATAAACTCTGCCCCCTGAAGCACCTGATCCTCCTCACTTGCAGAGAATAATCCACTCTTTTCTGGTAGCAAATAATTCCCTTTGACTTAAAAGAGATTATTTTCTTATCAGCTACTTCACCTTCAGCAATGAACCACTTCAGTAGATTCTGGAGGTTATAATCACTAAAGGCTTAACTATGCAGCCTTCAGCTCACCAACCTGGATCCTCTTCGGACTTTAGCTGCACCTAGACATTATCTCCAGTAAAGTCACGGGCAGATAAGATTCTTCTTTGGTGAAGTCCCAGGTCTACCATGAATACATTCAACCTGACACCAAGAATGTAGACACAGCTGCTATTCTTCAAATCCAGAGGCTGAATTGTATGCAGCAGTGGCTTTGGGGGCTCCTACTTTTGTAATGCTTCTCACAAGACATTCTGGGGTATGCAGTCATATGTCTACCCCAGGTCCTCAAAACAGACATCCACAATATTTGCAAACTCTAATTATGCCTTCACTAGCTATGCAAGCTCAAAGAGTAGATCTATAGCCATGTGCTGAGGACAGAATCAGCATTGCTTTTCTGGAAATAAAGTTCCCTTTCTAGAATCCTGCTGTATATAAGCAGTATGCATAGATGAATGGCTTAGAAACTTCTGAATGCACACTGCAGTGATAAGAAAAGGAAGTGAGCTCGGAAGTGGATAATAATGTCACATCTTTCAAACTGCATCTTTGTTCAGAACAAAATGTATGTGCCAGTTCAGCTTAACAACTGAATATATGACATACTACAATTTTCAAGGAAGAGATCATTGTAGCAAAAAGCACAACCACATCACACTCACCATTATTGAATGGAGATCATTTTAATACTTTATTTTGTTACTAACAGGAATGTATGTAAGCAGACTACATTACTTTTTTCAAAAGGTTTTTAAGCAATCCAATTATACTTATCAGAAAAAAAAACAGTTTTGGATGCAAGCCAGTGGTACATCTATTGACATATACATGCTACATATATGGGAGGTAGCGTGTTACCTCATATACCTGATAGCACAAGTGAGAGATTAGTAACAACCACTGAAGAGGGGACAGATAAAGCAACATAAACCTTCATTAGCTACTGAGTGCAGACTTTGACTCTGAGTCTAAGACGCATAGTCTAAGGTTTATCCGTAATGACAGCTTGACACATAATGACTAAAGTACAGTTGTGTACACTTACCATAAATGTAGATGTTCAAGTGTATTCACTGTTGCAGTCATTACATTTGGGTAATCTGCTGGCAGGTTGCCCTCAGTCAGCCTGATTAACAAAGTCTTGGGTCCTGCGTCGGTTGCTGTCACTTCTTCCATGATGTCAGGTCGCCAGGGGTATAAAACATGCAGTCGACGCCATTACATCAGTTTTTCTTGCCCCAGATGTCAGGTGCCCCCCAAATGGGGAGCCAAATATTTAAGTAATTTAAAAAAAACACAAAAATATACCTCCAAACAAAAGCAAATACACCAAAAAGGCTTTTAAGCATAGTAAAGGAAAGTAGAGGTATAGTAAGAGGAAAACAGGGGGTTTGAGGGAGGGTAACCAAGACTGCAACAGTGAATACACTAGAACATCTACATTTATGGTAAGTGTACACAACTGTACTATGTTCTTCATGTTTCACTGTTGCAGTCATTACATTTGGGTAGATTCCCAAAGCTATGGTTGGGAGGATGGATTTATACAGCATTAGGACCAGCTATAAGGCCCTGCAGGACAGCAGTGGCAAAACCAGCTCTGGATTTAGAGAAGAAAGGTGAATGGTAATGTTTAGTGAACGTATGACCCGAGCTCCTGGTAGCAGCTTCTAGAATGTCTCTGATAGGAACACCTCTGAGAAAGGCTGTAGAAGTAGATGCAGCCCTGGTGGAATGAAATATGATCCCCTGGGGTAAAGGTTTACCATGGTGCATATAGCAGAAATGAATACAATTGCTTATCCATTTGGAAATAGTCTGCTTTGAAATAGCCTTTCCCTCTGCCCCTGCAGCAAATGCCACCAGTAGTTGTTCAGATTTTCTTAGAGATTTTGTCCTGTTTAAGTAAAATCTAAGTAGTCTGTGTACATCCAATGAATGCAGAATCTGCTCCCCCTTGTTCTGTGGATTGGGAAAGAAAGTTGGCAAATTAATGGTTTGATTAAGAGCCACACTGGATACCACCTTAGGCATGAAGGATGGATTGGTCCTGAGAGACACCCTGTCCACATGAAAAATAATGAAAGGTTCCACTGCCATAAGAGCCTGTAATTTGGAAATCCTTCTAGCTGAAGTGACTGCTAAAAGGAAAGCTGTTTTCCAGGAGAGAAATTTTAAGTCTGCAGTAGGAGCTGGCTCAAAAGGAGGGAGAGTGAGTTTTGCCAATACAAAATTGAGGTCCCAGGCAGGGGTTAGTGCTCTCCTGAGTGGTAAGAGTTTGGCCCCTTTGAGATACTGCTTTAGCAGAGGATGAGAGAAGATGGGAGAGGTTCTATGTAATGAGCTGAAATGGCTGTGGCATGGATTTTTATGGAAGAAAAGGACAGGCCCTTTTGAAGCATCTCAGTTAAGTATTGTAAAATCTGGGGAATATTGGGCACTGCTGTTCTTATTCTTTGTGATTGATTCCAGCCACAGAATCTTTTCCATTTGTCAGCATAGGCTTTTCTAGTACTAGGCCTTCTTGCCTCTAAAATGACATCCAGCACAGGTCTGCTGAGGGATGCTAAGGGTGAATTTAGGTGATTAGCCATGCTGCATGATTCAAAGTTTGGAGCTGAGTGTGCAGAATTTGGTTGTTCTGCTGACACAGTAAGTAAGGTGTCTGAGGCAGGTGCCACGGTGGAAGGTGTGACACATTGCACATGAGTGGGTACCAGTGTTGGCGTGGCCAGTCTGGAGCAATCAAAATCATTTTTGGTGTGTCCTGTTTGACTTTTAGTAGAACTTTGGAGAGCAGAGGCAGAGGGGGAAAAGCATAGACTGATAGAGCATCCATGTTCCAGGCTTTTTTCTGATTAGTTCTTGTGCAGAATTTGTCCAACTGAAAGTTCTGGGGTGAGGCAAAAAGATCTATGTATGGACTCCCCCATTTGCATGCCAACATGTTGAAACTTCATGGTTCCAGTTTCCCTTCGTGTGGCTCCATGAGATTTCTACTTAGATCATCTGCCAGAGTATTCAGCTTTCCTGGCAGGAATTGAGCTTGTAGTTGTATTTGATAGGCCAAGGCTGTGTTCCGCAATGCCATGGCTAGTCTGCAAAAGGAGTAGGAGTGTGTACCCCCCTGCTTGTTTATGTACCACATAACTGTGGTGTTGTCTGTCTTTATCATTAATTGACCTGGATGAAGATAGTCCTTGAAGGCTGTCAATGCATTCTGTACAGCTAGCATCTCTTTTTGACTGATATGAAGGTGCATTTGATTTGGGCTCCATTTGCCCTGAATGCATTTCCCTGCCAGATGAGCCCCCCCCCCCCCCCAAGCATAGGCTAATGTGTCTGTAGTTAGGATTTGGGTGGCAGGGGGGGTGGAATGAATGGCAGTCCTTTGTTTTGGTGGAAGGCCTCTGCCCACCATAGGAACTCTAGTTGCAGGCAAGGTATGACAGGAATCATTGTTTCCAGGCTGTGACAATGTTGACTCCATAAACTTTTTAAGTACCACTGAAGTTTCCTCATATGCAGTCTTGCATATGGAATTTGAAGAATGCAGGAGGCCATGAACCCCAAGGCTTGCATAATTTGTCTTGTAGATAGCAGGGTTTTTGTGGCCACTGTTTGAAGTAAGTTACCAAATGAATTGCTTTTCTGGAGTAAGATAAGCCATTTGTATTCAAGCTTGCACCCAGGAATATAATTTTTTGAGAGGGTACCAGGTGTGATTTCCTTTCATTTATGGTGTAGCCTAGACAAGTTAGAACCCTTTTTTATAAACGCCAGATGTTTTAGAAGAATGTCCTTGTTTTCTGCCTAGATTAGACAATCGTCCAGGTATGGATATATTTGAACATTTCTTTGCCTGCAAAATGCAATTACTGGAGCCAGGCACTTTGTGAAGACCCTGGGCACAGTAGATATGCCAAAGGGCAGTGCAGAGAACTGGTAATGCAAGTAGCCTGCTTAAAACTTTGAAGTGGAGGTATCTTCTGCAAGATTCCCTGATTGGGATATGCAGGTAAGCCTCTAGAGTTACCAACCAGGCATCTTTGTATGGCATAGGAAGTAACTGTTGAAGAGTCAGCATCTTGAATTTTGGAATGTCCAGAAATGTGTTTAGAGTAGATAAGTCCAGAATTGGACGCCATGATTTGTCTTTTGTGGGTACCAGGAAAAGTCTTGAATAGAAACTTCCTTTTTTCCTCTTCTTCTGGTACTTGTTAGCCCCCATGTCCATAAGGGACAGTACTTGTTTCTGGGCCTCTGCCCACTGATTCGGGGGCAGGTCTGCAACGTGTGAAAATGAAATCTGTATCCCTGAGATACTATATTTAAAACCCATTTGTTCTGGGTTATAAGTTGCCAGTTTCTTGCATGAAGTGCCAGTTTTCCCCCCAAAGGGACGGTTAAAAGGTAAGTGCTTGGTAAGTGTAAAGGGAAGTCATTGAGATTGTTTACCATAGGGAGGTACCTTGTTGTTTCCAGATTTGGAGGAGGAGGCACCCCATTGATTTGCTCTAAAAGTCCCTTGTGACTGAAACCTGGAGCCTTTGGAATGCCTGGGTTTGACTTGAGTGGCTCTCGAAGGAACTGGAAAGGACCAGTTCTTAGTAGGCCAGTGCTTACTAAATCTTGGGGGTTGTACTTGTAAGAAATCTTTCACAATTTGCATAGATTTAGCTTTATCTTCCATCTTTTTTAAAACTTCTTCAGCCTTATTACCAAAGAGACGGTCCTGTTGTAAAGGAGCATCCAATAATTTTGCTTTAACATAATCAGGCAGAGTTTGCTCTTTGAGCCAAGCATGCCTTCTTAGCACCGACCCAGTTACAGCAGCCCTGCAAGAGGCCACCAAAGAATCAAAGCCACATTGCAAAGTATGTTTTCCAACGTGTTCAGCTGAATGCAATAAATCCTGTAAATCTTTTGTTTTCCACACAGTCAGAAATTAACATCATTTTCTGTTTAAGCAGTCCCATGATATGCTGTTAATATTAGCATATGAAATTGACAGTTTAAAGACCTGATTGCCAAAGTTGCAGAAGTGTAAACCTTCTTACCCCATCTATCCAGCTCCCTGGAATCTCTATCAGAAGGGGTAGGATTTTTAGCCGTAGAAGCCTTAATGCCCTTGGGACCCTGAGAAATGGTTTCAGGATCTGCAACAGGATTTTTGAAAAGGAATTTGTGGGAGTCAGGAACCCTGTAGTATCTGTCTGGCTTACAAGGAGCCGGAGGCAGAGAATCAGGAGCCATACTAGATTCTGAAAAAACATCATCAACAATGTCTAGAACAGGAGATATAGCCAAAGGCCTATGCTGAGGAAGAAGAAGAAAATCCCTAAGTCTCTTTTTAGATTCAGAGAAATCCCGACTTTCCCAGTGGAAATGTTCCCTTAAGGTATGAAAAGTTTCCCCAAAAGAAAAATCCTCAGGGGGAGAAGCACAAGAAATGGAATCGTCTGCTTCAGAGTCCTCATAAGTAGGTATAGACAAATCCTGTTCATTAGAAGAGTCAGAAGAAATAGAATCCTGTTCAGAATATTCATAACTAATGTCTTGCCTAGGTCTCTTTGAAGGGGAGGGTTGGCTACCCCTGATCAGAGTAATTAAATCTTCAGCCATTTTGATAATTTGTTTTTTAGGTATAGGGGCCTGCACATGTGGCCCAGGCATCGTTTTTTTAGACAAAGATTTAGATTTTGGCCTTAGTTTTGAAGATGGTGTTGGTCTAATATACAAATATGTAGGCCTGAAAACACCCTCAGAAGCTGGTGCCTGCACAGTGGCTCCAGACCCATCTAAGGTAGAGACATCCACTGGTTCCATAACTGAAGCATCTCACAGCATACCGGAATGGGTCTCAGTAGAGGCCTCCAAATCAGAAGCAGCAGGTATCAGGGGCTGCGAAAGTGCCTCACTGAGTACCGGCAAACTGGCAACTGGCTTAGGAGAAGCAGCGTTGTCAGTTTTGAACCTCAACAGGCTGTCTCTGTCTTTTTCTTTGCATTTTTTAGGTATTCCGGTAGTCGGATTGCTAACCGATGACATTTCTGGATAATTAAAGCATGAGCCAAAATATTTAGAAGCAAAAATATATCGACGTTTAACAGTGCATTGATTAAATTTAGCACAAAACCAACAGCAAGGTACGTTGTGGTCAGGGCCTAGACAAGGAATACAGTACAAATGACAATCCTTATAAGGTATTTGCTTCCCACAAGTAATGCAATTATTAACTTTTACTGACATCGGTAAGGAGCAAGAACAAGTTTCCCCAATGGGATACTTAGCTTTTTAGTTGAAGACTTTGGTTCTGAAACTCGAAAATGAAAATTTCAGGAGTCGGCCAACCGGCACTTGCGAACTGCTTCTGCTTCGGGCACCGTGTGGCAAGAAAGACTGATGTAATGGCATCAGCTGCATGTTTTATACCCCTGACGACCTGACGTCATGGAAGAAGGGACAGCAACCGACGCAGGACCCAAGACTTGGTTAATCAGGCCGACTGAGGGCAACCTGTCAGCAGATTACCCAAATGTACTGACTGCAACAGTGAAACACAAAGAACATCTGTCAGCAGTTAAAGTCATCTTGCTTTCATTCAGTATTCTACCACTGGAGGTACTGAATATGGTAGTGCACAACCTTGTTTGTTCATACTTGAACTTGACTGCCTCCAACTACTGCACATATCTGCTGACTGGATACTAACTGCGCCTCTTGGTACCCACTAATTACTCCAGTTCTTTAAAGGTTTTGCTGTCTGCCAGCATGGTCTTGCTTCAAGCCCTTGTTTATTTGTCTCTGCATGACACAAGTTTCATCGTCTGAGGCAGCTGCTTAACCTTTACTGTCCTGATGATGTTCCCTGACCTGTGAAATAGGGGATGCTTGTTGTTCCAAAAGTTTTGCTTGAGACTCCTTTGAATCCTCCTTTCACTTTCCAGGCTATGCACCTTTGGAACTTATAATATGGGTGGTCCTGAAAGAGGAGTGGCTAATGCTCAATGGTTTCTAAAGGTCCCTTAATATGAATTTGTTTGGCATTTGTTATAAAGTGTTTAATGAATTTACTATTTTACCTTTTATCATTTCACTTAGTTTTAGTTAATTCCTTTGCCATATTGATTTATGCTACCCATTTTTACTTTATATTTATTTATGTTTGCTGTTTGTACACCTGTAGAGTTATAAGCAGAATAAAAACTTGAATTTGAACTTGAAACCTGGTAAGATTACTGCAGTTTCATTGGAGGGTAAACCCTTATGTTAGAATTTACTGCTACGGTAATCTCTCTCTTGATGATGTTCAGTGATGCTGAGTTTTAGATATAAACATGTACACTTTACCTATTTTTAAAGTGGTTCATAACACTTAACATAGAATGGCTTCATCATGGAATGCAGGAATTGAAATTCCTCCTCAGTTCCATTGCTAGAAATCAGAACTTTCAACATTCTTTGAATGCAGTCAAAGAATATTCTTCATACAACAGAATTCATGACATACTACATAAATTATCAAGCTGCAATTGCTGCTTAAGAGAGTTATCTAGTATACGAGACAATGCATAGAGAAGGTTTCAATAACCAGCTAGCAATTATGCATGTGTGAAGACTGTTGACACAAAAGATGCAGCATTTTATTCACTTATTTTCTGTTCTATTAGACATTTCTATTTTCAGTGGCACACTGCAGGCCTTGTTTAACATGTAAAGGTAACTCCTAGGTTTGCACACTTTTCAAGCATAGTATGATCAAGGTAACATGTTCAAAGACTGCTGACAACCAATGAACTGCTGCATTTCTGATACCACTATACTCAATTCCCGTAACTTCTCTTCATATGACTTTTCGGAGAGACCATTTCTCATAGTGTGACATTTGCACAAATGAACTTGTCACTAAAATCATTATTCATGAAAATGACATTCAATCAAATTAGAAAAAAAATGCACCCAAAAGAACATGTTTTGAAACAACTATATTGAACCACCATATTCACCAGGGGAAAAAAAACAGATTATTCAGTCTGGATGTTTCCATTGCTAAAATATCTTTCATAATTCAAAAAGCAAAGGTTATCAGATACATTTAAGTAATACTAGCAGCTAATGACTCCTTTGATTCATCATTTAACCTCAAATAATGTAATAAAATGTGTATTTATGGTTTATTGACTGAGTTAGTCCCTCTCTCTCAAATCTGAGAAATACCAAGTAGCATCCTGAAATACCTGAAATCATCTATGCATGGTAGGAAGGCACTACTGAAGTCTGAATTTCAGATAAACTAGTGGCTTTGGGTGCTTTTTCAGAAAGCCTTCATTGATTTCCTTGCTCTATATTTTATAGAATACAAAACTTGTCAGGGCGGGTCATTGAATCTACCGAGGTGTTTTCATTTCTTCCTGTTCTGTAAGGATATTACATTAAGATATCAAATCACTTCATCCTATATCTGTGTGAATAGTAAACAAACTGTGTGGGTTATATATACATACACCTAACTAAACTGTGCTATTAATGCCAAGCACTATGAAGACCGTGTAATTAAACATGTTTAGGTGAACGGTACATTTAGCATACTTCTGCAGGCAATTATGTTTTAAATGCAGAAGACATAAGAACATTGTTTTTGCTTTTCTTTTCTGTAAAAATATGATTCAATTTAACTGTGTATCTTCATATTGTTTATTTAGTATGTAATTTTGTGCCATCACCACCAGGTCATGACTGAAAAGGGTCCATGGACCATCCTACTGTCTCCTTAAAAAAAGAGCAAGCAAAATGAAATGAAATAAATAAAAAGTCAACCTTCCCTGCAGCATAGTAAGAGAGTTCCTCTTTCTAAACAATAGGAAATGATTTCAAAATAGGAATGGTAGCTCACATGTGAATTAATGTATTTCACAGACTGTTTTCCCTTAGCTCAGGAACACTTCTATGGTTTGGCTGTTTTCTAATTCCTTTAATTAACCCATGTCAGAAAACAAATAAATGTGATACTTAGCATCCATCTTAGCTCTGCTGAATATCTGGCGCCTTGTCCAGATAATCTGACAATCTAATTTCTTCAATCAAACTTTGCCTCTGGCAACCATACAGGTATTCTGGATATTAACACATTGTAAAGATGTTGTTACACGACTAGTTGCATATTAATATTTCATTTATTTCAATTATTTTTCAAAAATATGTTTACTAAAATGCCTTTCCAGTCATAAACATATGTACATACAATTATGAAGTGTAATTCCACGAAACAGCTATATTCTGCTTTGTTTCAGCTGGGCTGGTCACTAATTATATTGTTATTATTAAAGGTTACACATTACAGTATAACAACATTAACCAAAAAGTAAAAGTAAAGCTCCCTAAAAGTAAAATTAAAGCTATCTGGTGTGAAAAATACGTTTCTCCCAGAAGGGGTACATTTGTCACCTTCCTTTTTGTTGTAATAAAAACTACAGTATGTTGATCGAAATATTTGTAATTAAATATGTTTGCTTAAAAAAATAAAGATAGTTTAATGGGACTTTCAGCACTAAAATATTTTATTCTGCAATTAGAATGATGTTTCTTTCTTATGTTTATATAGTTATAATCAACACTGAAAAAAAAGTTACTGAGGCCATGAAAGCCTACACCAATTTCTCTCATTTAATCCAGCAAGAGAGTACAATATTGTTGAATATGTTCCACATTTGTTTCATGCAGTAGCACCATCAAGAGTTTGTGGAAGTGTATGCCACCTTCCAGAATGCTGCCCCCCCACAAACACATACACACACACACACACACACACACACACACACACACACACACACACACACACACACACACACACACACCAAACTCTTTTGCTGTTAGCTCCAAAAGCAAGGATGCCATTTTATTGTGGTATAACTACATAATATTGACTTTTTCTAGAAACCTTCCCCACTTCGTGCCTGCCAATAATCAGCCCCTTCAAATGTACTGAGCCCATTTATTTACCGATTAAACCAGCCTCCCAGAGTTGTTAACTACAGCCACAATCCAGACGACCAGACAAGTTATTTGTATTCTCTGTAACTCCCTTTCTTCAGCTTCCACCAGTTCATATGTAAATGTCCAGGTAAGCTGGCACTCTGACTAAAATCTCCTTCCCAAACCAGGCCAACCTTATGGACCTTATTTTTACAGGATGAAAAATACAAGGTATTTCGTCCCTTGCATCACATCATATGTGATACAGTGCATAAAAGATTTTTCTTCAAACCCCTATTGTCCATGTGAGCAACCTTACATTTGCATAACCCATATAACACTGCCTTGGTAGCTCATGCATTATTCCATCTATGAGCCAAAATTCAGGTACTGTACAGACAAACAGCTTGGTGGGCATAGACATGTTGCTCCTTCCTACTGCATGCAAAGACATCAACCTCTACTAGGCACCAACAATACAGTAAGCTGTGCTACCACTCCACCCCCACATGGGTAACCTGACATCTACCTCTCAATCCCCATCTGGCTTGGTCAGTGCCTGGGCTACTATTCAAACCCAAGTTGCATGGCTCATAGTCAGGGCTTTACCCTTCAATGCCACAGAGTGAAATATAATAAATATGGAATTTAAGATAGACTACATATGCTAATCTGATTACATTACGCTCCAATTGAATAGTTAGTAATATAACAAGCATGCATCACTTTAGATATGGCTATTTTCTTTGCTGGATTACTTGTATCATTTGAATTTCATTTACATATTTGAATCTGGGACACTTGGTGCCCTTGTATTGGTGATTTGCTGCATCTTTAAAAGTTAATTTGTTTACCACTGTTAACACAGTATATGCCTAGCTGCAACCTTACTATACACCCTGGCCTGGAATAGTGAACCATTCCATAAATTAAGACTTTGAACAGCATGGCTCAACAGAGCTGAAACCAATTTGAACAGTTCCTAACTCAAGACCAAAAAAAAAAAACACAATGCCTGAATCTGTAAGGGGATGGTCTGAAATGAAATTATTATAATCAGAATAGCTTTTTCCTTCATCTGGATCTCTGATCTGCCTAGCTGCCTGATTTATCTACAGAAACAGTCTGAAGGCAAAAATGCCAAATGCTAAATGTGCAGTGAGTAAAATGGAAAAGCTCAAGTCTTCAACAAGCACCTTCTGCTGCCATTTCAGGCATAATGTCTAGAATAATGAGAAGAAAAATGTAAAGACTTTAAGTCTGAAAGCAGGATCCTAAATATGGAAAGTGTCACTAAGAAACTATTTAAGGACTGACTGCAAAAATCTAAGAAGGCTCTTGATGTTAAACATGGTAAATAATAAGGCTGCAAAATCTAAACATAAGGGGTTGTTTGTAGAAATCTAAGAACAGTTGGTAGAATTCTAAACATCAGGTGGCAATGCTGTACATGTAACATTCAAAGGACACACGTGTGTATGCACACAGTCACAAACACATATAATGGGCTTGCAATGCATAAAGATGGATGCATATGTGCACATTATAGGAAGCTATGTGTACTGCACATCAGTTGTGGTATGGGCATGTTATAAAGATCACTGCCATGGGTAATGCAACATATGTCACTCTCACCATGCATTCAGCATGCCCAATGCACTACAACTGGGGATGTGCAGACTGCCCCTGCTAACTGTGCCACATGTCAATGGCACTTTGGGTGTTTAGACAAATTGGAGATGCAAATCCAAGACAAAGAGTCAATCTATGCACCTTACAAAATACAGGCCCAAACTGTGAGAAGTGGATTGTACAGTTAGTATATCAAAAGGTAGCATGCTCACCTTTACTGCAGGAAGATCAGAAAGCTGTGGGTTCTATTACCACTCCAGGTGACTGGATTAATTTTCAGAATTTTTGACAGCATTAGAGGGTGCTGAACTCCTGAGCATGCCAGGTTTCAGTGACTGCACAAATGTCAGCATCTTCCAGGGTGAGGAATGCTTGCAATGAGTGCAGTTCCATGTTAAGACCCCTAGCATTTAGCAGCATGACCTTTAAATTTTGTTTAGAAGAATATTTCATGTTGGTAATTTTTTCCTCATGATTTTGCCTGTCCTCCCAGGCTGTCAGGTACTGGATACCCTTGGAATGATACCAGAAACTAAGCCAATTGTTAAAGTCAATCATTTTCTGTTTGTACTGAGGCATTATTCTGAGTGATGGTAGGATGCTGCTTAAGGCTAGGGACATACCTGCCTCGGGCACATATTCAACAAGCTTAATCATGTCTCTCTTCATATAGTCCAGAGAGGTATGTCTCAAGCCATTCACATCAACATGGACTATGACAGAGTCATAACAGTACCTGTTGTTGACAGACTTGACTGTGTGAGTTATAGGATGGATTCTAGCACCTGACAAGTAACTTACCTTGACTTTCCCTTTGTCTAGCCTGATGAGGGGCACATCTGTGTGTCTCACAATAGTCTCCTATGACTATTATGTTGGGTTTGTGGCTGTGCCTTAGAGGCTGTGAGACACAGGCATGTGTACTATGTGTGGTGCTTGGTGTGGTGGGTTGTGATGTGTGTGTGTGTCTGTGCGTGTGCATTTCCCTCGGAGGTCTCTTTTGTTTAGGCATGTTTTTGTTGAGAACCTCCACATATGTAGGAATGTACTGTACATGTGTGGGTGGTGTTAGAGGTGTGGTGTTTGTGCAGACAACCTTCTCAGTGCCAGATGTACTGGCTTGTGATTGAGACAGCAAGGAGTCTAGGTTCTTAATGTAATGTAATGGGATCACTCTGTCAACTGCCAAGTGGTATCTAATGCATAGGGTATCACCTACAATGTGTGTGTGTGTGCAGGCCACTCAGGCAGTTTTCACAACTCCCAAATATGGCACACATGTGACCTGTACCAATAGTTTGCAAGTGATGATTTCCCACAAGATCATCTTATAGGTGATGTTGAATATAATTTGGAGACCTGGCTCATGACACCCATAAGAAATCCACACAATCAAAATGACCAGGCATAAAACCATGCACTGTCTCAAACCAGAGACATTACAAAGCATGTGTTTGGGCTGCTGAAGTAATGCCTTAGTTGCCTGAATTCATCTGGTGGTGCCCTGCAGTATGGCCCTGCCAGGTATGCCAAAATACTTAATTTATTTTATTTATCTTTTTTTGACCAGATTAGTACCACTAAGCTAGTAGCCTCTTCTCAGGGGAGGCCTGAGGTTGTATTTATACTACTAGGGTAAATTGGTAAATTTGGCTAGGGCATTAGAGAACTTCCCCTACTCTTGTTGATACATGCCATGGAATCTTTTACATCCACCTGAGCTATCACCAACTCATGCAGATGAGACCTCGGTTTAACATGTCATCAGAAGGATGACACGGTCAGGAGTGCAAGACCACCCTTTTGCTACACTGCAGTGGCAGCAATGAATTTGCTCTGTGTGGGACTATAACCCACAGCCTTTTGCACCAAAAGCAAGTGTGTTACCTGTTGCAGCACTGACTTTGAATGTATATGCAATGTTATACGATATTATAGTTATTAAGTGATTATAACAGGATGGCCACTCACAAAACAAGCAGTTCCCAGCACAAGACAGATTTGGAATCAGAGCAGGAGCCAGAAGCAGCAGCAGGGGATAACCATGCTAGATGGAGGTGGCACAGCATGCCATGGCACTAGTAAAGAGACAGCAAGCTGAACATACGTTTACTACACAGCAAGACAAGAGACTGTACTTAACTATGCATAGGCTGGCCACACTCATCCATGGACATGCTAGCTAAAATCTATGGATGTAGCAAATGACCAGCTGTGAGGTCAGTCCATTGATCCCTGCCAGAAGACATAGTGAAGACACTGCAAAGTCCAATAAGTGATTCAGTCTGTCTAAGGAATCTTTTATATAGTACATGCATTCCCATAGGTAAACATGTACAATCTGGATCACCAATGGCTGTGGTGGACAAGCCTGTGCCTCCACTATGGCCCTGCACACGGGTTGAGTTGCAGCTACTGACACACCAACTACAGGAAGAGGGCAGTACCTATATCTCTGGTGTAGACAATTACAAACCTCCCTGCATGGATCTCCCTATCCACAATTTCAGAATGATCTATAGTGCCCCCATCAACCTGTTTTCTTTCTCTCTCTCTCTCAGATGATTGTACATCCTGAGTATCCAGAAGCATAGAGACTGTGTCCATGGTTTGTGTGGTGGATGCGGTGGTAATACTCCCTGTGTGAAGCAAATACCCTGTGTCCCCTGCCTGTCACAGCTAACCCCCATCATCATTATCAGAAGCTACAGATCCTCCAATATTAGATGGGAGTAATTCCACATTGTCGATGCTGGTTAAAGAAATCAGTTGTTAAAACACCAAAGCAAAAAATATCCAATGTAAGTATGATAAAGTACTGCAACTACACATGCAACTAATATATTTGCATCTATAAACATGAGAAAAACTGCAAATACTTTTCACAGCTGGATCCCCAATGCACACGTATATCATAAGTGATACAAATGTAATGAAGTTTAAAATGACTAAGAAAATGAGAACTTGCAGCCATTAATCCAAGTATCTAGGACTCTATACCTAGGGCATTTGCAGCTGAACCTCACTGGGACCTTCACAGCTCTGCCCCAATATCCAGCATCACACTGTGAGACTCTGTGGAGGTGGTAGTGCCTTTAAGTGAGGCTTACATCTCCTTAAGGGGTTGTTTGGTTGATGGCCCACCACCTGTTGCCCTATGTTCCCATGTTAAGGTTTCTGCTCTGCAGGTGGTGGCATGGATCATCAGTGGCACTGCAGTGGACTGTGTCATAGCTGTGATCCTGACTACCCATAGCTTTATCACTGTTGACAATTTCAGCCCAGGCACAGTCAAAGAAGTGCTATTCAGCAGATGGAACAGCAAAGAGTCATTGCCTATGGAGATGGGTGCCTCCAGTAGCACCTCAGTCTTAGTATCTGTAAACATGGGTTTTCAGGTGGAAGTGGAAGCTTCACAAGATGCATTGCTTTTCACTAACCCTTGTTAATAGGCATGGCCCTGGTGGCATGGAAAATAGTGGAATTAATAACCTTATTCCAGCATTGCCCTTACAAATCTTTACATCACTACTACTCTCCTACTATGCCAATACAGTATGCTGTATTTGTGTCTAACAGTTAGATATTTGTATCCACTGTTTTAAAGTAATAGTCAAGCACATTAGTGGAATGAGGACATATTCTTAACAAAACAAACAAATAACTGCAATTGAATAGCACCACCTAACTACTACAATGGCACATTTAAAATAAAGCTGGCGAATTAAACATGTGAAAGGCAGAGAACACTGCAACAGCACTGAACATTACTCTCAGTATGAGCTCAGGGTGGGTCTACCATCTACCCTAACAATACTGCATGTTACTACTTTTAATGTATTTGCAATGTAATCCTTAATACCCTTATGGAAAACACATTTACAATTATTGACAAACTGACATCCCTTATAGGCCTTACAGTAAACAGCAGAGCAAAAGCTATTGTTGCATAAAGAAATAGATGTGTAACCAGCAGCTCTTATCTTATTTAAGCAATTATCTTCTTGAGGAACACTTAGTAGGATTCACACTCAGGTTGCAGAAGTTTCCTTCCATCACTCTCTATGTAGATTCGCCCCTCTGGGTGCTGTGATTATGCTAATTATGGCTCTTCTCATTATTGTTTCAGAAGCACTCAATGTGCATGACAAGCTGAGTAAACATCCCACAGATTTCTATACAATGCAGTACACATGTCTATGCACCTGTGGGCAGATCCATTTAGGTACAGGCACCCAGTTGTTTTAGGGGTGAGAGAATTGTCATCCCATACTTAACCATCTTCAGATGGAGTCATTGTAGGGCATGTCTTCTCAACAGCATGCACAAGGATGGAGTACAGCCATGTTTCACACCTGAAAATTCCATTGGAAACAATACAAAAAGTACAGTCGTGTACACTTACCATAAATGTAGATGTCCGCGTGTATTCACTGTTGCAGTCATTACATTTGGGTTATCTGCTTGGAGGTAGCCCTCAGTTGGCCTGATTAACAAAGTCTTGGGTCCTGCGTCAGTTGCTGTCCCTTCTTCCATGATGTCAGGTCTTCAGGGGTATAAAGCATGCAGCCAACGCCATTATATCAGCTTTTCTTGCCCCAGATGTTAGGTGCCCTCCTAATGGGAAGCAATTAAATATAAAAGTACAATGATATACCTCCAACAAAAAAGCAAATACACCAAAAAGGCTTTTAAGCATAGTAAAGGAAAGTAGAGGTATAGCCAAAAAGAGGTTAGGGGGCTGGAGGGAGGGTAACCAGGACTGCAACAGTGAATACACTTGAACATCTACATTTATGGTAAGTGTACACAACTGTACTATGTTCTTTATGTTTCGCTGTTAGTCATTACATTTGGGTAGATACCCAAAGCTATGGTTGGGACGAGGAATTTAGATAGCATTAGGACCAGCTATAAGGCCCTGCAAGACTGCAGTGGCAAAACCAGCTCTGGATTTAGAGAAAATTAGAAATGATAATGCTTCATGAAAGTATGTACAGAACTCCAGGTAGCAGCTTCTAGGACATCCCTGGTAGGGACGCCTCTGAGAATGGCTGTAGAGGTAGATGCAGCCCTGGTGGAGTGAGGTCTGATCCCCTGGGGATAGGTTTTCCATGGTGATTATAGCAGAAATGAAAGCAATGACCTATCCATTTAGAAATGGTTTGCTTTGAAACAGCCTTCTCCTCTGCCCCTACAGCAAATGCCACCAGCAGTTGTTCAGATTTCCTTTGAGGTTTAGTCCTGTCCAAGTAGAATCTAAGTTGTCTATGCACATCAAAGGAATGCAGTATTGGTTCCCCTTTATTCTGTGGATTGGGAAAAAAGGTTGGCAAATAAATGGACTGATTAAGAGCCACACTGGATACAACCTTGGGCATGAAGGATGGATTGGTTCTGAGGGACACCCTGTCCGCATGAAAGATGATGAAAGGCTCCACTGCCATAAGGGCCTGTAATTCAGATACCCTTCTAGCTGAAATGATTGCTAAAAGGAAAGCTGTTTTCCAAGAAAGAAATTTTAAGTCTGCAGTAGCAGCCGGCTCAAAGGGAGGTAGAGTGAGTTTCTCCAAAACAAAGTTAAGGTCCCAGGCTGGAGTTGGAGCTCTCCTGGGTGGTCTGAAATTTTTGGCCCCTCTGAGGAACTGCTTGAGCAGTGGATGAGAGAAGAGGGGAGGTTCTGTGTTATAATGAGCTGAAATGGCTGAGGCATGGATTTTAATGGAAGAAAAAGACAGGTCCTTGTGAAGCATCTCAGTTAAGTATTGTAAAATCTGAGGTAAATTGAGTGCTGCTGTGCTCATCCCTTGAGATTGGTTCCAGGCAGAAAATCTTTTCCATTTTTCAGCATAAGATTTTCTAGTACTAGGCCTCCTTGCCTCTAAAATGATATCCATCACAGGTTTACTGAGGGATGGTAAAGGAGAGATTATGTAATTAGCCAGGCTGCAAGGTTCAGTGTTAGAAGCTGAGGGTGCAGAATCTGGTTCTCCTGCTGAGACAACAGGGAAGGAGTCTGAGGCAGGTGCCATGGGGATAACTGTGGCACACTTCGCAGGAGGGGGTACCAGTGTTGGCGCGGCCAGTCTGGAGCAATCAAAATCATCCTTGGTTTGTCCTGTTTGATTTTTAGTAGTACTTTAGAGAGCAGAGGCAGAGGGTGGAAGGCATAGACTGATAGGTTTTTCCAGCTGAAGGACACAGCATCCACTTTCCAGACTTGTTTGTGGGGAGTCCTTGTGCAAAATTTGTCCAATTGGTAGTTTTGGGGAGAGGCAAAAAGGTCTATATCTGGGCTCCCCCATTTGCTTGTCAACATGTTGAAAATCCTTGGTTCCAGTTTCCACTCGTGTGGGTCCATGAGGTTTCTGCTTAGTCTGTCTGCCAGTGTATTTTATTTTCCTGGCAGGAATTGAGCTTGTAGGTGGACTTGGTAGCTCAAGGCTGTGTTCCGCAATGCCATGGCTAGTCCGCAGAGGGGGTAAGAATGTGTACCCCCTGCTTGTTTATGTACCACATGACCATGGTATTGCCCAGCTTTACCATTAATTGTCCTGGAAGAATGTGGTCCTTGAAGGCTGTCAGAGCATTCTGTACAGCTAGCGTTTCTTTTTGATTGATACACAGGTGCATTTGACTTGGGTTCCATTTGCCCTGAATGCACTTCCCTGCCAGGTGAGCACCCCATGCATAGTCTGATGTGTCTGTTGTTAGGGTTTGGGCAGCAGGGGGTGGTGAGAAAGGTAGTCCCTTGTTTTGGTGGCAGGCCTCTGCCCACCACAGGAACTCTAGGCGTAGGCAAAGTATGATAGGAATCATTGCTTCTAGATCCTAAGAATGCTGACACCATAGGCTTTTTAGATACCAATGTAGTTTCCTCATATGCAGTCTTGCATATGGAATCAGAAGAATGCAGGAGGCCATGAACCCCAAGGCTTGCAGCATTTGTCATGCAGATAGCAGGGTTTTTGTGGCCACTTGTTTGAAGTAGGTTGTCAAATTAATTTGTTTCTTTGGCATGAGGTAAGCCATCTGGGAAGTATTCAAGCTTACTCTCAAGAATATAATCTGTTGACAGGGTACCAGGTGTGATTTCTTTTCGTTTATGGTGTACCCTAGACAACTTAGAATCCTTTGTACAAAGGCCAGATGATTCAAAAGTATGTCCTGTCTTTCTGCCTGACTTAGACAATCGTCCAGGTATGGGTATATTTGAATATTTCTTTGTCTGCTAAATGCAATAACTGGAGCTAGGCACTTTGTGAGTATGCTGGGCGCAGTAGATAAGCCAAAAGGCAGTACAGAGATCTGATAGTGCATGTAGCCTGCTTTGAAGTGTAGGTATCTTCTGCAAGATTCCGACTTGGATGTGCAGGTATGCTTCCTTTAAATCTAGTGTTGTCAACCAGGCATCCTTGCCTAGCATAGGAAGTAATTTCTGAAGAGTCAGCATCTTGAATTTTGGAATCTCGAAAAAGTTATTTAGAGTAGACAGGTCCAGGATAGGACGTCATGAATTGTCTTTTCTGGGTACCAGGAAAAGTCTTGAGTAGAAACCTTGTCCCTTTTCCTCTTCTGGTACCAGTTGAATAGCCCCCATGCTTAAGAGAGAAAGTACTTGTTTTTGGGCCTCTGCCCACTGATTTGGGAGTAGGTCCGGCCACCCACTTGGTGTTGGCAACATGTGGAAGTGAAATCTGTATCCCTGGGACACTATATTTAAAACCCATTTCTCCTGGGTAATGAGTTCCCAATTCTTTGCATGAAGAGCAATCTTTCCCCCCAAAGGGGCAGTCAGATGATAAGTGCTTAGAAATTTTAAAAGGAGACAGTTTACCACAGGGGGGAGTCTTATTATTCCCAGATTTGGAAGTGGAGGCCCCCACTGCTTAGTCCTGTGTGTCCCCTGGGACTGAACCCTGGGGTTTTTGCTGTGTCTGGGTTTGGCTTGAGAAGACCCAGAAGGGGCTGGAAAGGACCAGTTCTTAGAGGGCCAGTACCTACTAAATCTAGGAGGCTGAACTTGTAAGAAATATTTAACAGTTTGCATAGATTTAGCTTTATCTTCCATCTTTTTAAGAACTTCTTCAGCCTTGTTGGCAAACAGGTGGTCCTGATTTAAGGGAGCATCCAACAATTTAGCTTTAACATGATCAGGCAAAGATTGCTCCTTAAGTCAAGCATGACTTCTGAGCACAGACCCAGTAACAGCAGTCCTGCAAGAGGCCTCTAACGAATCAAAACCACATTGCAAAGTATATTTTCCAACTTGTTCAGCAGAATGCATTAAATCTTGTAATTCTTTATTTTTCACACAGTCAGGAATCAACATCATTTTGTGTTTAAGCAGTCCAATAACATGTTGCTGATACTTTAACATATGAAACTGGCAGTTTAAAGCCCAAATGGCCAAGGTTGCAGAAGTATAAACTTTCTTACCCCATCTATCCAGCGCCCTGGAGTCTCTATCAGAAGGTATAGGATTTTTAGCAGTAGAAGCCTTAATGCCCTAGGGCCCCTGTGAAATATTCTCTGGATCTGCAATACGATTTTTAAACAGGAACTTGTGGGACTCAGAAACCCTGTAGTATCTGTCAGGTTTTCTGGGAGCAGGAGGCAAGGAATCAGGGGCCAAACTAGATTCCGAAAAAGCATCATCAACAATGTCTAGTACAGGATGAATAGCTAAAGGCCTATGCTGAGGGAGGAGAAGGAAATCCCTAAGACTGTTTTTTGAATCAGAAAAATCCTGGCTTTCCCACTGGAAATGCTCCCTTAGGGTATGTAAGGTTTCCCCAAAAGAAAAATCCTCAGGAGGGGAAGCAGTGGGAATGGAGTCCTCTGCATCAGAATCTTCATAAGTAGATAAGGGCAAATCCAGATCATCAGAAGAATCAGAAAAAAACAGAATCCTGATCAGAAAATTCATAATCAACTTCAGTCCTAGGCCTCTTAGAAGGGGGGGGGGGGTTGGCTACCCCTGATTAGAGTTATTAGATCTTCATCCATTCTTATCATTTGTTTTTTAGGCATAGAGTTCTAAGCATGTGGCCTGGGTGACGGTTTCTTTTGGGCATGGTTCGAGATTTAGGCCTAAGTAAACAAGGAGGCGTCGGTTTAATATGCAAGTACGTAGGCCTGAATACATCCTCAGAAGCCGGTGCCTGCACAGCGGCTCCAGACCCATCCAAGGTAGAGACATCTGTGGGTTCCATAGTTGAAGCATCTCCAAATGGGTCTCAGTAGAGGCCTGAGAATCAGAAGTAGCGGGTATCAGGGGCTGCGAAAGCACCTCACTGAGTACCGGCGAACTGGCAACTGGCTTAGGAGAAGGGTCGTCAGCAGTTTTGGACCTTGGCCGCCTGTCTCTGTCTTTATCTTTGCGTTTTTTTTGGAATCCCGGTAGTCGGATGGCTAACCAACGAAATTTCTGGATAATTAAACAGAGAACCAAAATATTTAGAGACGAAAATATACCGACGACGGATAGTGCACTGATTAAATAAGGCACAAAACCGAAGGCAAGGTACGTTGTGGTCAAGGCCTAGGCAAGGAATATAGTACGAATGAAAATCTTTATGAGGTATTTGCTTTCCACAAGTAATGCAATTATTAACTTTTACTGACATCGGTAAGGAGCAAGAAAAAGTTTCCCCAACGGGGTACTTAGCTTTAGTTGAAGACTTTGGTTCTGAAACTCGAAAACAAAAATTTCAGGAGTCGGCCGACCGACACTTTCAAACTGCTTCTGCTTCAGGCACCGCACGGCAAGAAAGACTGATGTAATGGCATGAGCTGCATGTTTTATACTCCTGACGACCTGACGTCATGGAAGAAGGGACAGCAACCGACGCAGGACCCAAGACTTTGTTAATCAGGCTGACTGAGGGCTACCTGCAAGCACATAACCCATATGTAATGACTGCAACAGTGAAACATGAAAAACATCTTATATTTTCTGTGTTTTCCATCACAGATAGGACATTCAAGAACTATTTTGTATGCCAATCATCTACCATGGGTTTGAGGAGGAGTCCAAGATTATTCTGCACATTATCCATAAGGAGTGCAACCAAAAAGGCTATACCTGGTCACAGTAAAATATTGAAGACTGGAATAGGTTGGCCAGTGCTGTCACCTGTGCTTTTGGCAAACCATGTGGAGGGGTTCTGTGCCTTTACCGTTACTGTAACACTGGGTGTCACAATCCTGATCTCCTTCATTGATGAAAGGAAGAAGTTAAGGCACAGTTATGACCTCTGTACTGCAAGTACAGTTTAATTTAGCTACACACATAACCTGCCACTGCATGCCATGCACAAATTTTACATCACACTGTTTTTATGTTTCTAGCCCCTAGAAATTAAAAGGAACTGGCAGATGCACAGGAGTAGACTGGAGCAACTATGAGAGCACTGCAGTGAGTATACATGTTGGCTTTTTAATAGGAAGAGTAGTAGGCATTAAGAACAATGTACAACTTTCATATCCCAGTGCCACATCTGTCTGTACCATCCCAAATCAAAGGTATTAGTATTACTAGGGGTAGTTAGAAGGGTTTGTTTATACCTCCCCCATATGGCTGACAGGTGGAGCTTCATGTTAAGTCTCTTTGTTGTCACACAGATGAAGATGTAAGTGAGTTCAATTCTTACCCCCATACCTGCAGTGATCAAGAAAAACTTTTCATGTATATTTTTCTGCCTCATAGTACTACTTACAACAGGACTGGCTGTCTGAGCAGCATGCTTACTTTCTATAGGTCCAGTATTCTCAGACATTAAAATGTATCTATGTCCATAGTCATATGGTGGTCTGGCTAAATACCGCCAGCCGTTAATCTTTCATCTGTAATTCTGCATATTTGGCTGGCTGTTATTTTAGTCCTCTCTTGCAAATTACATTCACACACACACACACACACACACACACACACACACACACACACACACACACACACATTACATTCATACACACACACACACACACACATATATATATATATATATATATATATATATATATATATATATATAAAATAATTTTGACATTCATGATTATTTAATGCTTTGTATAGTGTATAGTGATTCTGTTTGTGGGCCTTTCTCTTACATACATTTTTTATTTATTTTTCTCACCATTTGTTCTGCTATTATATGCAACAGCACAGTAACCTACAACTGCCTCAACAGCAAGGCTTGCCGTCTCCACCAGGTGACAACAGCAGCACCATAACCACCACCACCAGCTGAAGCACCCAGCACACCTGGGTCCCAGCTTGCCACAGTTATCTCCTGTCCTACCTGAACCAAATGCAATGGAGTTTGGTACAGTAGTACCCACCAGTAGCAATGTGAGTTGAGGTGATACCTCTATGATCCATCAGCATCTGGCACACATTGTGAGGGATATAATGGACAGGAGGTTGGATGCTCACATCAACCACATGGAGAACATGCTTTAGCAACTTGCTTTATTGCATCCCTGCCCAAAAGTGGCTCCACATTCTGAGTCAGGAACTAGTGGATATAGTACCCAGGATAATAAGTATTCTACCCATGTATCAGCTGACATAGCAACATGTGCAAGTACCCAATCCTATCCTACAAACTGGTGTTCCCCTCCCTTTTGTGTCCATGGACACTCCTGTTGGTTTAACAGTCTTTCTCCTCACCACTGTCTTCCCACTGATGTCTCCTTCAACAGTGTCCCCCCCACCTTCATTGTGCTTCCCCACCCCATTAGTCTTCTCTGTCTTTCCCTGTTGCTTAACATACCCCTCTTACCTTTCTTACTTACCTTATTCTCTTCCCCAGCTTTACTTTCTCTTAAAATGTGCACCTGTCCCACAAAAAAATCCCTCTTGCCCCATCTTCATCCTGTTCATTCCTTATTTGCTTACCTTCTACTGTACCCTCTACTAGCTTCCCTTTTTCGTCTTTGCCATATACTCCCATTTTCAACAGTTAATCTGATCAGGAAACAAACTCACCACACACATGCCCCAAAACAATGATCTTTTTGTAGTTGTATGGTGCTCAATGGGTCACAGACAGCACCCTCAATGCCCTTGTACAACCGACAAGAAATAATAATTCTTCTTGTATAGAAAAAAATAATGTCCAATCCATGTCATGAGCTACAGATATTGGCAAATGAGCTGAGCACTGGTGTGCAGTGTGACAAATGGGAGATACTGCCAGCACAGCTATCTGGAATTTTGTAAATAATTATATGTCATTTGTGAATATCAACATGATTTATATAGAAGTGTGACAAAGGGAAATACTGCCAGCACAGCAATCTTGAATTTTATAAATAATTATATGTCATTTGTGAATAGCAACATGATTTATTTAAGATGCTTGTGTTACAAATGTATGAGAACTGTATGTCGTGTATATCAAACTTCTTGTACAGACATCCGTGTTTAAAAGGGTATTTGCAAAACGCTTGTGTTTAAAATGGATCCACAGTGTGCCCTACTGGAAAAGAAAAGAAATGCACATGCACTGTTGTAACTCTTTAAATGTATATATTTTAATAGTATAAACTGGAATACAAGAGGTTAACTTCAGAAAAATAACTGAAATTAAATTACTTTCTGGCTACGCAATAAAAGATGGTATCTTTCACTTTTCAGTGCAGCTAGACACAGAGTATGTGCTGTGAAGCTTCCTGTATTGTCTTCAGAGTGAACTAATTACGAATTTTGAAATGTGAAGGAATGCAATTGTTTTATGACTTCCAGCATCTGCCAAAGATCAGAAGTCTATGTATTTTCACAGGTAGATGCTGAATATTGCCAGATTCCAGCAGTGGGGCTTTCACTTGGGATACAGTCAGATGACAAGAAATTATGTAATTCTGCCAGCTATCCCAGCAGTGATATTTCAGATATTAACTTGAGAACTCTCTTAGAGAGACAGCACATTCTGTATTCTGTCTTGGACCGGACAACAAAAGGAACCATTCACCACACATCCGCCTTAGTATCATAGGTGGTTACTAGGCTATTGGCCCTGAGGCCCTTATAAGCCTAGCCAAGAATTTAGCCCACATTTAGACAAGTCAGCACCCAGAGCCCCTGTCCAGCAGGGGCACAGGTGGAATCCCAGGGGTGTATTTTCTGTTTCCCATCCAGTTATCCAGGCTGCGCTTAAAAGAGATAATGAGGTACTCTGCTTGATGTGGAGAGGAGACTATTCCACAGATGAGGGAGTCTGTGGAACACAAATCTGTCCCATCAACAAGTCCTATTGATATCACAGACCAGGTTGAGGTAGCGCATATGGGTTGCTCGAGTGGAGCTTGACTTGCAGATATGCAGCAGTCCCATCAATGCGGGGTCTGAGATTGCTTTGTATGCCAGACAGAGGTTTTCTCTGAGGAGTCTGTATGATACTGAGTAGAGGGACAGGGCTTTTAGCCTATCTGTGTAGGGTATGTGTTTGAGGCCCTGGATTCTCCTGGTGAGGAACCTCTGTGGTCTCTCCAGCTGCTGCATGTGCTTTGCAGGGTACATGCCGAAGGGGGCATTGTACTCAATAATTGGCCTTATAAGGGAAGAATACAGGGGTGTTATGACTTCTTTGTCCCTGGATGAGATACCCTTACTTATGAGGTGGGCCATGTAGAAAGCTTTCCGTACAACAGAAGCAACATGGTGGTCAAAAGTCAGGTTGCTATCAACCTGGGTGCCCAAATCCCTCACCACTGATTGTGTACTTAGGATGTTGTTATTAATGTGATAATATGTGGGGATGTCACTCTCCCCAAAGGGGATGATGATGCATTTTTTGGCATTCAGCTTGAGGCCATGTTACTGGCATCAGTCATTTGTGTGACTATATACAGAGTATTTTCTTGTTCTTTTATTATTTATCAATAAACATATTTAAGCCTTTCATTGCAGCTAACCTGTCTAGAGATATTTAGGTTTTAAGAGTACTTGCATATTTATTTGGAGACACTGCATGGGCTACTCCTAATAGCCTTGTTCTTGTCAAACTATCATTTGTATTAATTTTAACATTACACAGAAAGATTGGGCACCCTTTGTAAAGGGGCCTTAATGTAGCTGATAAGGAGTTGGCTGCTGGCAATAATAACTACCTTATAGTCTGGGAAAAAGGGGGCATAACTAATAAACCTGTGTCAGCCTTTCCCAGGTGTGTGTGTGTGTGTGTGTGTGTGTGTGTGTGTGTGTGTGTGTGTGTGTGTGTGTGTGTGTCTGTCCATGTGTACATAAAAAAAAGCACTAGTTGGACAGAGAGGGTGCTGGAGGTTTTGGCTTGGCCACTCAGCTGAGATCTCAAATCTATAGCTGTGCCAGTACGGAGTCTTACAGGGAATCTGGAGAAAGAGGATGACACCAGCCCTGGACTGACTGTGATCTCTGTGTGCTCTTAAGAGAAATTGCACTTAATGCAGAGAGCTGCATCTGGAAATACTGTGGGTATACTTGTCATACACCCAATGTATGTCCCTCACTGGTGCCAGTGATGAGGATTGAGGTTCCTTGATTTCTGGTCCAGTGGTGGGTTTTCACATGTAGTAGTTGTCAAATATGAAAAAAAAGAGTAAAGCTTATGCCTTTATTATTTCTGTGGCTCAACTTGTTAATCATCGGATTTGTAGATTTCCAATGCACAGATTGGGGTGTTCCACTCCCCTCATGGTAGTATTTTTTATTTTAATTTTCTGCATTCATTCTGTCCATGTGTAACATCTCTCTTATATGTATTTCCCTGACCTCTTCAGTATTACTTCTGCAATGGCTCAATTTGTTAACATTGTGTTTAAGAGACCATCACTGAACAGAGTCCTTGGCTTGATTCTCCTGATGCCTGTCTTTTGACTTCTGCTTCAAGTCTGTTTTGTGTAATATTCCTCTGATATGTGCTTCCTTGACACCTTCAATATGATGCTTGCAATGGCTCAACTACTTAAAGATGCGTTTAACAAACTATCACTGAAGACAGTCCTGGTGTTTGATTCCCTTAAGGCCTGTCTTGTGATTTCTGCTTCAAGTCTGTTGTTGTATAGCATTCCAATGATATAGGTTTCTCTGACCCCTTAAGTATGACTTTTGCAATGGCTCAAATTATAATGATGTGTTTAACAGACTGTTACTGAAGAAAGTACTAGGTTCAATGCCCTTGAGGCCTGTCTTGTGATTTCTGCTTTCAGTCTGTTTTTAGTTAACGTTCGCCTGATATGTATTTCCCTGACCCCTTCAGTAGGACTCTTGCAACAGTTCACTTTGTTAATGCAGCATTTGACAACATACCACTGAAAAGAGTCCTGGACTCCAATCCCCCATGGTTGGTATATGGTTTTTAATACATTTAAATGATAGTGCAGTTATACTGATAAAATAAAAATATATTACTTTACTGTATCCCACCTACCCTGAGTTTCATATTGTCACTGTTCAGATATTTCAGATGGATATTTGTATGTACATCATATCCCCTTCTCTATTATATTCTGCATCTCTGTTATATACACCAGCTCTTTTTCCATTTTTTTGTCAGTTTCTATAACTTTTGTTGTCCAATTTGCTCACCTTCTACTCTACCCTCTTTTTTTATCTCCCTTTTTCATCTGTGGCCTGTACTCCCATTTCCAACATTTAATATGGTCAACAAACAGATAAGCATGCCACATGCATGCCCCAAAAAGGATTGTAAAGCAATTACTTGTTCTCAACCTTTAGTTGTAATACCATTACATTTGTCCATAAAACATCTTTCTGCATATATTTTGCCTTGAATCACGACAATGACTCATCACTTTAATACTACCATCCATGTATGCAGCTTTGTGATGACTATACTAGACACTCATGCATGGTCAAGGTTTTCAACAGCTGCTCATGCTTTACTCTGTCTGTAGGTTGATTTAACACGATCTTCCCAGGGGTCCCTACTGCGGTCATGACAAGGACCAGCTCATCTTGTGCATTGCTCACACACAGTATGCAGTGTTATTTGTTTTTCAAACATCTTTATTGAATTATCACTTGTGACACAGACAGATTTACACATATAAAACTATATTAAAATAAACATTATACTTTACATATATTGCTACATATGATATAACCTAAGCAATATTATATAAAGTATTCAATTCCTGCCTTTTTAAACAAGACACATCTTTATTAAACTATGACTTATTACATAGGCAATCATACATTTATATAAATGAAAGCAAACCACTCAGACACAAACCATACTGACATACTCCCAGTTGCAAACATTATACATCACTTATAATCTACCCAATCTTTCTCACTCAAACATTACATAACTCATTTAAACCTCATTCAGCCCTTGTATGTATTGTTCCCACAATTCCCATTTTTTCCTATGTAGTTTGCAACTTCCCTTTTCTTAAGATCTCAATTCCAGTTATTTTATCTCGTTTACTATATTAACTACTTCCAGTATAGTTGTATTAGATTTTGATTTCTATTTTTTAGTAATTGCTTTTTTTGGCAGCCACCATTATTAGACACACCAAGGACTTACCATGTCTAGGCAATTCCAATTCTGTATCATAGCTCAGAAAAATCATCTCCCTCATCAGACCAATCTGCCCACCCAGCATCTCCAACAGTGCTTCCCACAGGGAATCCCTAAAGTCCACCAACTCACCACACTCCCAGAATGTATGTTCCCAATTACCTGTTTCTTCCCCTTCATACCTCCAACATTTGCTGTCTGCCTGAGGAAAATTTCTCTGGAGTCTATTTGGGATATAAAAACATCTATCTAAACATTTCCAGGCAAAAATCCTACATTTTCTAGATTTTTTGCATATTTGGGAGACATACATATATTTCCCATTGTTTCTTTGTGAATTGCTTATCCAGTCTCTCTTCTCAATTCTTTCTAACCTCCTCTTATTGATTCTTATAGTTATCATGCAATATTTTATATGCTTTACTAATTATTACTTTTTGAATGTCAGCTTCTGTTCTAGAGTCTACTAAAAACTCTACCAGTGCTGGTCTTTTGTTTAGACCCCCCCTTATTTCTTTTTCTTTGCCTATACTCTGATATCAAGTCACTGATAGGGAAGGCAATCTCTCACCTGCAGTTCAAATAAACTATTGGCGTCTTCCCATCCTATCATCTTTCCCTCACAAGTTATTTGCACCCAATACCTTGGTTCCTTTACCAGTTTTCTCCAGTAAATTGCAGCCACCTCTTGCCTATTGTCTGTATCCCTAATTGCAATCATCCCTATCGGCAGAATCTCCTTTCTCCATTCCCATGTTGGTTTAGTTCTTAAAATACTTTGCACAACTTTATTGATATCCCCCCTCCACTGCTTTCATCATCATCCCTTTCCACTTTGAATTATAGTTTTCTGCTTGTGCTAGGTAAATGAGTCTTAAATGTGTAGCTTGGAAATACCCCTTCAAATTGGGTAAACCCAATCCACCTTGATTTACTGGAAGAATCAGCTTATCTCACTTGACTCCTGCCGTCTTCCCCACCCAGATAAAGTCTTTCAGCTCTTTACTAATTGCTACCCACAACTTCTCCTCAGGTTAATAAAAATATGCCTGACCTTTGTATAAGACTAAAGAGACTAAAAACATTTTAACTGCTTGTATCTTACTATCCATATCCATACAACAAAGTTTACATTGTGTTTCAGTTTTTTGTATTAATCTTTTTAGTCTCTTCCCACAGCTGCTACAATAGAATAATTTTTAATCCATACTCCTAAATACTTCATTTTATCATGTCCCTATATATATATATATATATATATATATATATATATATATATATATATATGTATATGGGTATTCCTGAACAGGTTCATGTGTGGGTACATAATTTATTGCTATTGCTTTTGTTTTAGCTTCATTAATTTTGCATCCTGAAAAGATCTGAAACTGTCTCAAAATATGACACAGTACTGTAATGTCTTTTTCTGGTTTTGTCAGGTATAAAATAATATCATCTACAAATAAAGCCAGCTTTTCTTGACTACCATACCAATTATATCCTTGACTTTCTGAGTCCCTTATTTTCTTTGCCAGTGGTTCTAAATATAATTCAAATGATACAGGGGAAAGAGGACACCTCTGCCTGGTTTCTCTGCTCAAGCAGAAATTATCAGAGAGGACAAAGTATGCAGTGCTGACCTGCCTGTGATTGCAGGCATGACACTTCTGAATCCCCAGGTATGTTTTCAGTTTCAATTGTGTTTTTAATTCTGCATGTAAACTACATTACATATCTGACATTGGACTTGCCATTAAGCATACAAGGATAAAGGCTTCTCAGTACTGGAACCATAGGGAACATAAATGGGCCCTTCTCAGTACTAGAATCATAGGGCACAGGAATGGGCCATGCAGCTTGTAATGTTAAGACGATGGCAGCTCATTATAAGTTTATGCATAATGGGCAACGTTTGCTTCTTAGTATGGTCTGGCTCTCCATATGTGTAGAATCTATATCCTTGGTAGTGTTAATTAATATAGCATTGAAGTCAGTATAAATGTGTGCTTCTGTTACATGACAGAGCCTACACTTTCTGTGGCCTTATTTCTTTCAAAGGACTACTAGCAAATGTTTAACATAACTACCAGATGTTATGATCAAAGTGCATTACCATGATTTAAGATTCAGAGTCATCTACATAACCACTCTCCACTTCAACCATGTTAACTGCATTTTGCATGCACAATAAGGGTTATTGTTCCAGTAATCTTAACATAATTGCATTGGGGGTGTCCCTGAGTTCCTTGCAAACATGCTGTCTATGGTTTTGTGCTCCTGGTATGGTCAGCCTTGGCATTTGATCTTAGAGTAGGGTGCAAACAAACACAAACCACAGAATGACCCCTATTAATGGCTCTTTAAAAAATAAGGGAATCTCACCTGGAACATGAATACCTGGAGTGGTCCATAAAACCAGACCTGGGGATGCTATTCACTGACAAGCTACATGAGGCTGAATAATCTGTACACCCCAAATCAGACTTGGCCCGAAAAAATGCCAAGTGCCATTTTGTGGAAACACTATCTACAAGACAAAGGTTGGGGGACAGGTATGATGCCTGTCAGGTGGCAGGCAAGAAAAAGATGGTAAATTAATGATTAGACTTTAGCAATAGAAACTGTCTTTTCTGTCATACAATGTCATCCCACTGCTGGGAGAGTAAGTCAAGACTAGGATGGGAGGTTGAAAATTACCAACTGCAAATACATGATCTTACTGCTGAACACAGAACTGGTTCTGAAACCAAACTTCTCATATGGGGTCATCAATCTCTATCTTTGGAGTTGCCCCACTGAAGAGGCATACTAGATCTTTCTCATTTGCATGCCCTAAGTTTAGTATTTTTGACAGTAGATGAGAAGACTATCTTAATTCAACTATGACTTACAGTAAAGAAAA
This sequence comes from Protopterus annectens, assembly GCF_019279795.1. NCBI lineage: Eukaryota > Metazoa > Chordata > Ceratodontiformes > Protopteridae > Protopterus > Protopterus annectens. The sequence continues at coordinate 1,117,388,811 of NC_056739.1, forward strand.
CTATGTTAGTTATGAGTATGTACCTAACAGAAATTCAAAGTTTTCGGCCTTTTGGAGACTATGAGAGGGGTGCTTGTTAGGACATCATCTACTGACTCTGTTCTCCTGAGAGATTTCAAGGTTCACAGGAAAAATTATGGAGATCTCTGGAGGGGATGTGATTGTGGAAAATGACTTGCCTGAGCTGAATTCAAATGATAAGCTGTTTTTGGACTTCTGTGTTAGTCAGAGATTATCCATAGTAAACTCCATATTAAAAATCAAGACTGGAAAAAAGCGTAGCTGGTACCATGGCAGCTTGGGCCAAAGACTGAGGATTGATTTTTTAGACATATCAACAGAATGATGGCCATATGTTCTAGACACTTAGATAAAAAGTGATGCTAAACTGTTATGTGATCACCTACTGGTGGTGAGCTAGGCCAGATGACCAGGATGGCAAATGGACAGACATCAAAAATCCAAACATGCAAGGATGGTATTCTTGAATGTCTAGCATATGCTTCTGTAATGGATGAGTTCAACTGACTCATCAAGTGTAACACCTACACTAGGGGAGGTAGGAAGGTGGAATCCAAATAAGCCCTCCTTGTTCAATACCTCAGTAACTGAGGTGGCAGCAGCAAGTAGTTAATTCCAAAGCGTGATTAGTACTCTTTCAGGTGGCAACCCAAAAAGGCATGCAGGTGAACCCCAACAAAAAAAGAGAAGTTGCCAAGTTAAAGAGGCCTTCTCTCCAATTATGGCAAGAGTTTGTCTAGAGCTGGCTGTGTGGTATTAATAGGACAGGAATACAGCAATGTTCATTGCCAAACAAAGGCCTTGGTGTCAGAAGTGGATCTACTCTGGAAGCTAGAACTTTCAAAACTTCAAACTTCATATGGCTGAGACCATAACATCAAAGTTTTGAAAGTTCAAAATTTCAATTTAAAAAAAAAATAAAAAATTGTTTATGTTTATGCAGGAGGGCAAGCTCCCCTGCACCTGCCACATCCCCTGCTAATTAAATATACCAACTCAGAAATCGCACTACACTGAAGAGAACTGTAAATTTCCCTTTCCATGCTGTATGACAATCTCCATTTAAACTGTTCAGTTTCAAAATTTCAATCTTATGGTCTCAACCATATAAAGTACAAAGTTTTGAAACTTCTAGCTTCCAAAATAGACACATCAGAAGCATCTGTTGACATCAAGGTGAATGACTTTTTGTGCCTTCTAAGTGGCTCTGGCAAACCATCTAGGGACAAATAAGAGATCAGGTGGGAAATTAACCAGGCTATGCTCAACAATGCAGAAAGAAATGCTGATCTCTATCAGGTGTATTATCAGGAGCTAAAAGGAACACATTTGAGAGACTACTGAATCTAGTGTCCATGTCTTCCTTTGAAAGGGCAGTAGCTAAAGCAACTGGAGGACTTGGTTCATTAGTATAAATGAAGTCCCTACAGAATTCAAACAAGGCAGCAGGACTGGATGAGATCTAGCTGAAAATACTGAAGGTGCCAGACAAATGTGGTGTATAATTGATTAACATGTTTCAATACTACATAGACGATGGAAGCACTATGCATGACACACAGAAGAAGCATGTCTGGATTCACAAACAAGAATGGTGATCTCCATCTTCATAAGGGGGGTACTGGAAGATAGGTTCCAGTTAATGGAGGATCAAGCCTCTTGGCCTCCCTGGGGAAGTTTATGTCAGGCTGCCAAAAAGGAGACTCTGCCTGACAGATGAGCCTCTGGTTCAGAAGAAGAAGACTGGATTATATTCAAACTATGGAACAGTGAATTGACTCTTTGTCCTTTCAGGGGTACTGCAGTGGCTATGGGAGTCTTAACAGTAATAACAGCATGTGCTTTGAAGACCTAGAGAAGGTATATGGCTGTAAGCCCTGAAATGTCTTGCTGGAAGGAGCTACAACAGTGTGGGGTCCCACATCCACTACTGAGCTTATTTGGTTCATGTACTTGAAGAGCAAGAGTTCTGTCTGCATTTTTGGATGTGAGTTATACATTCAAGGTAGCCACAGGGTTGCACCAAGGCTGTGCTTTCTCTTCTCTTCATTATTTTCATAAGCATGAAATCAAGACATAACAGAACTCTAAAGACTACCCAGTTTGGAGGCATGAAGGTTGTATCATTGTTGTCTGTAAACAATATTGTCCTCTTTCTCTCAAGAAATGTGACATCTAGTGTAGACTGCAGATCTTTGCTGGATGAAAATCAGTACCTAGAAATCAAAATCATGGTTCTGTCCTAGAAAAGAGGGACTGCAATCTGCAAGTGAGATAGGTGCAGCTAAGGGGAGGAAAGGAGTTTAAGTATTCCAGGGTCTTGTTCATGACTGAAGGCAAAGGACATCATTAGATTGAGCAGTGGACAAGTGCAAAGGTGCAAATATGACAGACCTTGCAATGAGCCTTAATATTTAAGCAATAGCTGTGTCATAGTAAAAAGTTCCCAATTTGCCAGCAAGTCTAGGACCCCATCATAACCTACGGTTCAGACTTTGAGTAATAACCAACAATATGAGATTACAGATACAAGTTCTGAAAACAAGGTTCCTTCACATGATTGCTGGGGTTCCTGCTAAGTCTCTAAAAGTAAGGATGAATAAATTTTGAATTGCTATTTCATTGTCATCATTTATAAAATCCAGATGTTGTATGGCACTGTAATATCAAAAGTGTCATTTGCCATTTTATTAACAAAGTAAAGAGTTTTCTCCCACCAATGAGCTACCTTGGAGCAGGTCCATCATATCTGTTATCAGTTTCATAATCCACCATAACCAAGACAGCAGTTTGCAGTAGTGTACATCCAGCCTATCCTGTGCAGGGTCCAATAAACACAGTAACGAATCATCTGTTGAATAACTCTGCTCAGAAAAAATCTAAAATAAAGTCTCCACAGAAATTGAAAATCACAGAGAGTAAATCCAATTTTTAATTCCTTATTCCAGTTCCGCAATGGTGCAGCGGTAGCATTGTTGCCTTACAGCAAGAGGTTCTCCCGTTTGATTCTCGGCTTGGGTTGGGAGTGCCTTCTGTGTGGAGTCTGCATGTCCTCCCCGCGGTCGAGTGGGCGTTCGAAAGACATGCTTTGGATGGGCGTGTCTTTTTTGAAGGTTGGGAGTCAGGCTGGCAACTCAACACCATAAAAACCAACTGCCAATCATTAGCGGACCGGAGTTCCGCTGTGGCAACCCCAAACTGGGAAAAAGCCGAAAGACAAACAACAACATTCCAGTTTGTTAACAAGTTAATGATATGATCATGTTTAGGAATCCTTGTTAAATTAGTTGTTCTAGCTAGAAGTCTCTTCCCTGAATACTACCCACCAAATTAGACAGAGGTCTGTGAAAGAGAGTTACTAAGTTACTTACCCTCCAGTTTACCATATATAGTAAAAGAAAATAAAAATGTACTGGAAACAGTCAACTCAATAACCAAATGGTACAGTCTGTTCCCACTAGCACAGATTCGAAGTACTGACACTCAAAGAATAATATAAAATCTTCCTTTATTCAAATGTTAAGCGCTTTCATCTAAAACACTTAGACTTCCTCAAAACCTTTATTTGAATAAAGGAAGATTTTATATTATTCTTTGAGTGTCAGTACTTCGAATCTGTGCTAGTGGGAACAGACTGTACCATTTGGTTATATATAGTAAAAGGGCTGAGTATGAAAAAAAAGTGGTAGGAAGTTTATGTCAGTCTGGACATTGTGAGACAGGCATAACAAAAAGTTGTGTAAGGGGTCACCACTGTAAGTTTATGAGGTCAAACATATAGGTAGGCATGCTATGATGAGTGTCCTTTAACAGAAAAAGATGTGAAATGGTTTTCAGGTGAAAATTCCTTTCAGATAAGGGTCAGACTGAAAAGTATAAAAAAATTCTGGAATGATTTTGCCCCAAAACTTTCATACAAATAGAGAGGCAGATATGTCGTACTCAGGAAAAAAGCCTGAAAAAGGCACTAGTAACTGTCTGCCAAGAAACTAATTCATCCATAAATTATGCAATTATAGAACTTGAGGGGGTCATGTAAATTAAAACTCCACTTCTTGCATGAAAAAAATGATTGCATTCCATAGAACTCTAAGGGAAACATTCTCCAAATAAACTTAGACCAGACCTGATTGCAATTACTGTAACAAGGAGAAGGAGGAATTACATTTTTTAATGAAAAAGGACCGCAAATGGAACACTTTTAATTTGAGGAAATTAATCTTTCAGCAAAAATAGAAATTCAAATTATACAATGTGTGTGTCAGACAAAGAACTTCAAATTAGGGTGAGTTTGTAGATCAGAGATGTGAGGAATACTGGCAGTATAACGCCATCTCAGGATTTTCAGATTATTATTTACTGTAGGATAGCAAGGCTGCAACTTGGTCTGCCTGGAGAAAAATAAAACCCCTGGATTTTGATGGATTAAGTGAGTAACCAGTAACAGGTTGATATACTTTGGCGAAATATTAACAACGGCCTATAAAAACATACACTCACATACCAGGAATTCTCAAACTTTAAATTTGGAATCTTGGAAGTAGTTCCCAGAAGTCCCAGAGGTGGCTGGTGGGAGCTTAGTTTAGATTTAAGAGAACTTTATTGGATTATAAGGTTAAATACTACTAAAGCCCCTGGCCTTAATGAGCATTTCTCATTAGCACCAGTATTAAATAGAAAAGGTTTAAAACTATATATATATATATATATATATATATATATATATATATTTTTTTTTTTTTTTTTTTTTTTTTTTTAGGGACTTTATAATACATGTTTTTTAATAATTTTTTTCATGGATGTTTTTTTTAAATGTTTTTTAAAAATATTTGGATTACATATGATGTACACGTTTTTGTAGTTGAGTTTAATTAATGACTGAGTTATTTAATGGTGACCTCACTTCCTTTTTACTTAGTTCTGATGATGTCCACAGAGTATTGATGGAGGGATGAAAGCGCTAAACTTCAATTTTATGGATTTATCACAATAAAACGACTTTTTATTGACTTATTACGGACTGGATGTGGAGCTTATTGTAAAGTCCTTGTTCGAGCACTGTTTATTTTATTTATATTTTAGAGAAATAAAAGAAAAACTGAGAAGATAGATTTATATCTGAAATGGTTAGAATGATTAATTGGCCTAATCTAAGGGTTATCTTATATAAAACAAAAGGTAAGATAAATGACAGAAAGATACTGGGTAGGAAAAAAGACAACTTTGACGCATCTCTTTTAGCTGACTTAAAATGACAGTGAAATCCATTAGTAGACAAAAAAATCTTTGTTTTTAGTAGATGAAGCATGGAACAAATTTAATGAATGAAATGGAAGTTTACGAAAAGACAGCAACTGCAAGAGAGTGCTTATTGTATTAAAAGCTTTGTATGCATGTTATGCACGGAAGATTATTATGGGTTACAAGAAGTCACTTTCAGATATTTTTAATAAATAGTTGGACAGATAACAAAAATATGATTAGCCATAGGCATAGATTTCATTGGAGGGAAACCAAATTGACTGGAGGTGACTAGTATCTTCCAACTAAAGAATCAAATGCTTGTTAAACAGTTTAGCCAGAATCTTGTAATCACTGTTCAACAGAGCTATTGGTCTGTAATAAGGGGGCAGCACTGTATCCTTATCTGGTTTCTTAACAAGAGTTGTTACAAAATAGAAAAAAGAGACCAGCGCACTCTATAAACATTCTATAGAGTGTGTTGGCTTCATAGATTTCAAGTTTGGTATTCTGGACTTGATTAAAACAGACCCCAGGGGAGGAGACATTAAAAATATTTTATTACAGAAGGAGATAAAATGGCAGTTGAGACTAAGGTCAAATATCTCACCGGGACTCAACGAATATATTAATATTAAAGCAATATTAATAGATAAAGCCACTTCAGTCTAACAACAAATATTTTATTTCTTCAACAAGATACAACATGGTTCTAGGGCTTTTTTATTATGATTTTTTACTATGACCTTAAAATTGAATAACATATGGTCAAATCACCACATTTAGGTGTAGATCCCTTGTTTGCTGTTTACATTCCATTATATAGTGACAGGAGTTGTGATCACCTTAGTTGTTTTAATACTTATTTATTAAATATTAACTTTTATTATAACATATATAATATATATATATATATTTTTTTCACATACATGTTTCATTAAAATATTTTAGATATAGAATATTAACATATATTTTTCAACTCAAACAGAATTTTTTAATTCAACAATGGATTTATTTATTATTTTTATTGTGTATTTTTCAACAGGTTACATTCACCTCTGTTTAATTTTAACTATTGTAAGTTTGTATTTTGTAACAACTTTGATACAAAACAAATTATTGATGTTTATATACAACAACAACTTTTTCAGGCACAGATGCACTTTAAAATGTTATTTCTAAATTCAAACCACATGGTTAACTAAGGGTTAACCCATTCATCAAAAGTGTTTTTCTTAAAATTACCTAAAATTGTTTAATTGTCATCAAATTATTGGTTTAATTATTTAATTATTGATTAATCAGCTTTTTTAAAAAATTGTATAAAAACTAGAGGCACCATTGATTCAGTATTCTGATGAAGTCTGCTTTGGGCAAATGAAAGCGCTCATGCAGTGGGAATTTTTATTACTTTTGTGATTAAAGAAGTTTTTTGTCTATTTATACGGAACTTTGGTGTTTGTTCTTAGTGGAGTACTACATTTTTGTGACTTGGTTGGCTACGTTCCGTTTTTGCAACAGACAGAATTGGATATTTAAGCGTTAATTTTAAACCTGTAACTGTGTCTTTTTGGTGCCTTGACCATGGAAAAAACTTTAAACGATTCAACCATGGTTGGTTTGGACATTCCGTTTAATGACAGTATTAATCTACTTGAAACTCAACGCGAGGTATCCCGTTTAAGAGAGGAGATCTCCACACTGCGTGGAGATCTTACAAAGCTTATTGAATTGTTTTCGCAAGAGGAACCAGCTACAAGAATGAGAACCAGTGCGAGTACCGTAGGTAACCTTCCAGCGCAGCCGGTGACGTCATCTCCACGCTCAGGCAACCGGAGTTATGGTGGAATGAAAATGACTGAAGGAGCAGAAGCGCAAAATACGAGGTACTCTTTAGAAAGAGAAGAAGTAAATCCTAATTCAGGAGAAAAGTCCCCGAACGACAATAGAAACCTTGGTCGTCAGTCCAGACCATCTCATTACAAAGGTACTGTACACGCAAATTTGCAGATAACTGAAAATGCGGCATCTAACACTGTTAGAATGCGGCAGCATGTTGAGGTTAAAGATTGTCTTTCCACCGGTTACAAGGACATTTTAGATAAAGTTTTTTCTTTTGATAAAACATTCAACTCCAACAGTGAAGGAATTTACGTACATAAAGACAATACTGTTACAGACCGGGAAATGACTTTAAAAGACAAACTGTTTAATTTTGAAAAAATACTGCACAAATACAAGTGCTTACAAATTGACAATAATTATCTACACCAATGTCTGGTTTATAAAATAGTCCCTCAGGGACTCAGGTTTTATAAATACCCTTTTGGTATTTATTACACGGAAAGTATTTTGACTGATTTACATGCTTTTTTTGATGATTGTGGTTTTACTTTGATGTCTAAACTAATTAAATATAATGAAGTGCAGCTGAAGAAGCTTTTAAAAGAAGTGAATGATAATCAGAATGAAATTGTTAATGATTTACTGTTTGAGGATTATGAGAATTTATATATTAAAATTTTAAAAAGAGTTGAAATTAAAATTGACAAGGTTTATGCAAGGAAGCAAGGTAAACTGTCTAGAGACAGGGAACAGTATAAGAAGGGTAAAAGTTACCCCCCCCCATTTCAGAAGGTGTGGAAAAATCAGGGAAATTATATTACTAACAACAGACTTGGGCCCAATAAAGACTCAGGGAGAAACAAGAGAGTTGAATTTCAGGATAGATTTGAACAAGATAGACATTTTGTAACAAGAAATGGCTATTTGGATGAGTTAGATTCCTTTCATGAAAATACTGAAACTTTTTTAGGGCCCCGAAGATCAGAAAGACTAGCCAGCAAACAATGAATTCCCTCAGATCCAGGACCACAGGAACACACGGGTGGGAAAGATTTTGCTTGGAAAAACAGGGGGAGGAGAGGGAGATAGATGACATTAAAATGGAGGAGAATGGTATTACCTTTTTATATAAGGGTTTTAAAATACACAATTATACAAACTTGAAACTAGAAAAACAACATTTTGAACTGTTTTCAAGGGGTTTTAAATTTGTTAAAACAACTTTTGGTGATTTGGCCAATATATTATTAGAGTTAAAACTATATCTTCGAAAATTAAATTTGAAAATTACTTGTAAACATAAAAAACTAGTTAACAATGATACACCTAGTGAAGGTTCTGAAAGAGAACCACTTGACAAAACTCAAACGCTCACTAGGAGGAGCATTTTTAACCCTCCATTACATCCTGTTATTAACACCTTCGAGGCTATAGTTACCAACGATATATATGAAACTTTTGGTAGGTTGAAAGGGTTGAATAAAGTGAACAATTTAAAGGAAGATGAGTTAACATTACTTGAAAATTTGAGGAAAGAGACAAATTTAAGGTTCATGCAACCTGACAAAGGTGGTGGAGTGGTCATTTATTACCAGGAAGTTTATAACAATGTTTTAACCATATTACTGATGGATGAAAAAACCTATACCACCGTGTCACACAATGAGGTTCAAATAGCCTATAGAAGAATAGATAGTTTGTTGGAGGAATATTTTATAGAAAACAGAATTGGGAAAGAAATGCACAATTTTTTGAAACAAACATATCCCTGTGTACCCCAATTCTTTGGAATACCAAAGATACACAAAAATATATTGAAACCTCCCTTTCGTCCCATAGTTTCTGCAAAAAAGTCTAAAACCCACCCATTAGCAGTGTTCATCGACCACAAATTGAAATAAATTGTTAGGACTCAAAAACATCTGGTTCAAGACTCTTGGGACTTCCTGGGTAAAATAACAGACAATCTATGGTCAGACACTGTTAAGTTTGTTACCATAGATGTCAAAGACCTTTTCACTTGCATACCCAGAGAAATGGGTTTTGAATACTTTGAGAACTGTGTTTATAAACATTTAAAGTCCCCCTTGGACAATAAGAAATTAATATTAGAACTGACTGAAATAGTCCTTGACAATAACTTTATTATATTCCAAGGAGAATATTACAAACAGATTACTGGGGTGGCTATGGGGGCGGCTTGCGCCCCCATATATGCTAATCTTGTTCTTCTCGAATGGGAGGAGCAATACATTTTTTCTAGCCACTATATGAAAAATATAAAAATATATCTCAGATTTCTGGATGATATTTTTTTATTGTGGGAGGAAGACCATTCAGATGATCTAAAGGAATTTATGACATACATAAATCAAACTACATCTTTCTTGTCTTTCACACACGAAACACACCATAAAAGTATAAGTTATTTGGATATTACCCTAAGCAAAAAGGCCAAGGGTTTTAAATCCAATATTTTCCGAAAGAACACATGGTGTAACAGTTATCTGCAATTCAACAGCCAACATCCCTTTCATCAAAAGAGAAGTATTATTAAAGGACAGGCGGTTAGAATAGCGAGGATGACCTCGGAACACAAGGATTTATTGTATGAATTTTCTTTTCTGATGGAAAAATTTTTGGAAAGGGGATATCCCAAGCAACTGGTTGGTGAAATTTTGGAAGAAGTATACAATGGGTGGGGTATTAAATTTATACCACTGTTGGGTCGGAGGTTTATACCCAAAGAAAATAAGTCAAATAATGTTAAGGACTTTATGGGTGCTTGTATGGTGGAATATAATGGATTTTCAGACTGTTTCACCAACATTCTTGAAAATAATTGGTCTATTTTTAAGACCAATAAAGAGATTTATGAGACAGTTGGAAATAAACCTTTATTTACATTTAGGACTGCTACAAATTTTAAAAGATTATTTGAAAAAGGGAGCACAACATTTGACAAAAAGAAAGGATCCACCAAGTGTGGTAGTTGTAGACAATGTCCATACATTAACCAAATGGAAGAAATAAAACTTGAAAATGGATTGAATAGTAAAATTTCATTTTGTAAAGGTAATTGTCGCAGTAGGATGCTAGTTTATCTAGCTACATGTACTAAATGCCCCTCCTTTTATGTGGGTAAAACCGAGAGGACACTTAGAGAGAGAATCTATGAACATGTGAATGATATCAAAAAGAAAAAAGAGACCAGCGCACTCTATAAACATTCTATAGAGTGTGTTGGCTTCATAGATTTCAAGTTTGGTATTCTGGACTTGATTAAAACAGACCCCAGGGGAGGAGACATTAAAAATATTTTATTACAGAAGGAGATAAAATGGCAGTTGAGACTAAGGTCAAATATCTCTCACGGGACTCAACGAATATATTAATAAACAACAAATATTTTATTTCTTCAACAAGATACAACATGGTTTGTTTTAATACTTATTTATTAAATATTAACTTTTATCTTAACCCTATATATATATATATATATATATATATATATATATATATATATATATATATATATTTTTTTTTTACATACATGTTTCATTAAAATATTTTAGATATAGATACAAAACAAATTATTGATGTTTATATACAACAACAACTTTTTCAGGCACAGATGCACTTTAAAATGTTATTTCTAAATTCAAACCACATGGTTAACTAAGGGTTAACCCATTCATCAAAAGTGTTTTTCTTAAAATTACCTAAAATTGTTTAATTGTCATCAAATTATTGGTTTAATTATTTAATTATTGATTAATCAGCTTTTTTAAAAAATTGTATAAAAACTAGAGGCACCATTGATTCAGTATTCTGATGAAGTCTGCTTTGGGCAGACGAAAGCGCTCATGCAGTGGGAATTTTTATTACTTTTGTGATTAAAGAAGTTTTTTGTCTGTTTATACGGAACTTTGGTGTTTGTTCTTAGTGGAGTACTACATTTTTGTGATATGAATCTATCATGCCAATGCATCTTATTTATCTGTTGATGAGGGGCTTGTCCTTTAAATATCAGTGTCAGTGGTGCAAGAGGTAGCACACTCACCTTTGGTGCAGAAGACTGTGGGTTTTACTCCCACTCAAGGAAGATCATTTGGTGACACTGTAGTGCAACATAACGGGGGTGTGCTGCACTCCTGAGTGTGCCATCTTTCAGACAAGACATTAAATCAAGGCCCCATCTGCTCGAGTTGGTGGTAGCTTGGGTGGATATCAAACATCCCACAGCACCTATTAAAAAGAGTAAGGGAAATTTTCTGATGCCCTGGCCAAATTTCCCCTAGTAGTATAAATACCACCTAGAATCTCCCCTGAAAAGAGGTTACTAGCCTATTGGGACTAACCTGGTCAACAAAGAGTAAATAAAAATAAATACATTAATAACTTCAACAATGGAAAAAGTGGTCAATGAAAAGGGTGGAACATTCGTTGCAATTATATCATTATGCTGTATTAAGTCTGACATGTCCAAGTCAGTGGAGTGTTGAAGGAATGATAAATAAAAAGGCCAACATTTATTTTGGGTCAGATGTCAGACCTGTAGCAGGCTTCATTGTGTAAAAGAAAGACGAATGATGACTGAAATGCTATAAAAAATACATCTGATGTTTCTAAGGCAAAGTATCTGAACCTTATTATATTTCAGATTAGCTCATTTAGATTAATCATGCAGAAGATTGTGTATCCCCTTTATCCAAAGTCGTGAAAAGGTGTATTCACCAGCAATTAATGAAATATGTACTCCAAAACAACCTACCCACTCAAATTCAGCATGGCTTCAGGCCATATCACAGCACATCCACTGCACTATTATCCTTCACAAACACAACCAACAAGGCCAGGGACAAAGGATACTTAGTATCTGCAGTATTCCTGGACCTCTCAAAAACCTTTAACACAGTTTCACACACTGTATTGGCTAGACACACAATCCAACCTAGGATGCTCCACTACCACACTTCAGTGGTTCCAAAGCTACCTACATGATCAGAAGCAAGCAGTCAAGTGGTTAGCCAGCTCTCCTCCTTCCTACAAAACCCTACAGGAGTCTCCCAAGGTTCCATCTTAGGACCCCTTCTGTTTAACATATTTACCAGTAATATACACACCTCCTCTTCCCCAGGAACATTAATTCAGTACGTAGATGACGCAACCTTAATCTGTACCTCTCATACTCTCACAGAACTGCTAATCAAAACCCAACAATCATTCACAGCAACTGAATCCTGACTCACAGGCCCATCTCTTCCTAAATTCACAAAAAAAATTTATAGTCTTTCACCTCAAAAATACCATCCTCAACCCAGCCCAATTTAATATTTTTGCAGCTGACAAAACCATCATAGAAAATGTACAAGAAACTAAACTCCTAGGTGGTATTATCGATAGCAAACTCAACTTTGACCTTCATATCCAACAAAACATCAAGGAGACACATAAAAAACTAGGACTCCTCTACAGAAACAAACAATTCCTTACCACTTCAACCAAGACCACACTGGCTAAAACCTTCCTGCTCCTCTACCTATTCTATAGTTCTTGTATACTAACCATTCTGCAAAGCTCTACCAAGGCTGAAATGGAACAATGCTACAACAAAGTAGCAAAGTTTGCAAAAAAATTCCAACTACCGTACACATCCCTGTATACCACTAAAAGAACTAAATTGGCTCAAACTATCAAACCAACATACATATATACACCTAACTACAATTCACAACCTATTCTATAGGCCCACTGCCTGTCCTGCCTTATTTAACCAAGTCCAACATTACAAACCAAATAGACCACTCGGATCTGAAGACAAAAACCTTCTCAAAACCTATAAACCTTCCAGAAACCAAGGAAAATCATACTCATATTCTATCGCCATGTTATGGAATGCCCTCCCACTTAACATTAGGCTAACTCCTAGCCTATCTCTCTTCAAGCCTCCCTAAAAGAACACCTAAACAAATCATTGTTATGCACATGCCTTACTCCAGGCTAATCCATTTCTTTCCCTCCTTACTAACCTCCTCCTCCTAAACTAATCTACCAACTGTCATAGTAAAGTTATGGATACTATGCACCTTTCTGTCTCTAGCATTTTACTCATTTTGCCAGAGAACTACTATTCTGACTAACCCACTCCAATCTGTGTCATGATAATCAAACACAATCTAAGCAAATACTATTTACCCTAAGAAACTTATTTCAATTTGTGTATTAATGTAAACTGTAAATACTCTACTCTTCTGTAGATATTACATATTTTTTTGTAACTGTAAATATCAGTCTATTCTTATATATGTAAACAATTGTGTAGTATGTGTAACCAAGTTATAAATGTGGAGCTTTTCTCCCGGTCCTCCGCTGAAAATGGGTTATGTAACCCAGACAGACTATCCCGGTAAACAAATGTCAAATAAATAAAGTAAGTCAGATTATTAATTTTATTTAAGAAAATTGATCTACATGAAAAATATCTGTTAGAATTTACTTACTTAAGATGTTCTACAATTTGTAACTGAAGCAACACTTTATTAAACTCCCTCTTATACAAACTTTTAAACCTAGAAGGAAACTAAGTCTGAAATGTACAACTTGGTGCTCTTTCGCACTGAAGTAAGGCATATGACTGTGCTGCAGGAAACCTAGGGTCAACTAACTGGGGAAAGGGGAGGGGAGAATTAAGTGGCTGCTATGAGCTCTCCTTTCTCTGAAGAAATATGTAGGTTTCGACCACAGCCTGAGTACCCTCTAGTGAACAAAAGTGGGTGAATTTCCCCACAGGTGTGCCTGCTGATTCAATGCCTAATACAGGTGGTGGATATGTTTCACAGAAATCACACAAATTGAAGCATTATGTGATGCTTATAATGTCTCTGCATGACTGGCCTTCCTGAGATAGAACTGTTCTGCTCCTTACAAGTTTTTCTCCTCCTCCTCCTGTTCTGCCCCTTACACGATTTGCTCCTCCTCCTGCCTCCAAAGCTACAGTATGACATACCATGCTCCAGCCCTTGCCTTTTTGAAATGGCAGCCTCATAATAGACATCACCAATAAGGACAGCTTTCTTAAAAATGGAGGATCCACCTGCCATAAAGGACAGGATAGGAAAAAGAGTTTAACGGAGCACCTCTTTCAGTTGTCTTTTATTACCACTGATCCTACCAACTTGCCCACAGAAATACTTCCCTCAGCTAATTTTGGTTTATGTGATCTAGCAGGATCATGGATCTTATGACTCTCACCAGAAAGAACAAGTCACACTATCTGAGGAACAATAAGAGACAGAGGAGAGCAGTGGAGGTAAGCGGACAAAATAACAGGCCACCAAGCATATAATTTTAACCCATCTGGAGAATTTCTTCCATTTAGCAGTACATATTTGACAAATGGAAAGCATCTTGGCAGCTTTGTTACTTATGAGAGATTTGATGAAAAACATTGTGAGAGCAGAGAATTTAGCAGAGCAGGCATGCTTCAAGTGGAGTCTCTGTTGTTTAAAATGACATAAAACTCCTTATATTACACCTAGACAGGCTCCTATGCTGCCTGTAACCTGACAGCTGGAAGTACACCATTCTCAGCCACCAAGTTCGAGAGAGAATGCATTTACCATCAGCTAACTGCCTTATTTTGCTACACTGAGCCTATTTACAGAACACTGTTGTTGTTGTTGTTGTTTGTCTTTCGGCTTTTCCCGGTTGGGGTCACCACAGTGGAACTCCGGTCCGCTAATGATTGGCAGTTGGTTTTTATTGTGTCGAGTTGCCAGCCTGACACCCAACCTTCAACGAAGGCATGCCCATTCAACACATGTCTTTCGAACGCCCACTCGACCGCAGGGAGGACATGCAGACTCCACACAGAAGGCACTCCCAACCCAAGCTGAAAATCAAACGGGAGAACCTCTTGCTGTGAGGCAACAATGCCACTGCTGCACCACCAAGATCAGCCAACAAGAAGATACTGAACAGACATGTCTTCCTTTTTCCTCGGTTACAGGAGAGGACTAGAATTGCAGCTGAGGAAATCCACTAGCTTGTTCATTAACATGGAATGTGAACAGGTACAAGAAAGATGCTTTAGGTCTAGGAAATACTGCCCTCAGCTAAAGTTGATTTATGTGAAGTTCTCCTTTACTAGGTGTATCAGTCTCCCTGCAGAAAGAAGGAACTCGGTTGAGCACATACTCCACCAGCAACACATCTAGTTGAGGACACACTTCACCAATGATGCATCCAGTGGCAGACTTTGAGATGGTTTTGAATGCAGGAATGTCCACCCACCACTCTAGGGTCAGGAGTCAGACACCAACAGAATTAATTGAGAAAATAGCAACTTTGCAGCCACTGACACCTTACTATCCACTGTAGCACGATTACATGGAAGCAGGTGAAACAGAATAGGAAAATCGTGTCTGTTATCAAGCCAAAGACAACCAGATGATGGAACACCAGAAAATCCTTCTGCAAGATAGAGGTTCCTAATTCTACAAGGTCTCAGTCACAGCAGCACCAATAACCTTGATAAATATAACACAAATAAACAACAGTATCTCTTTATGATGTCAATTGCTTATTATGCTTTATTAACACTAATCAAGAAATATTTTGTAAACTTTCAGAAATTATATTTCTAGATTCATGGAACGTTAAGGGGGTTTCAGACAAAAGTAAAAGGAACCTAGTCATGCATATTATATATCAAAGCAAAACAATGATAACTTTTCTTCAAGAAACTCACCTGATCTCACAACTTTGGGACAGGGTGAGAAAAAGTAAATGGGTCAAGCATATAGTAGCTGCTGGACATAATTCTTCTTCTAGAGGGGTTGCTATTATTATTAACAAAACATATCAGGGGGAAATTGTTTCCACAAAAACTGACTTATATGGCAGAAGGGCGTTGTTTACCTCTAAATACCATAGCATAGATAAACTATTACTTTTCCTAAATATCTATAGTCCCTGCTCTAACCAACAGAATTTTATTTATGAAATCTTTAACTTACTTATTGAATTCCCTATCCATTTATATATAATTGGGGGAGACTGGAATGCATTACTGGAACCTGACAAAGATAGATCCCATAAAGAAACCAAGCAACCGCACAGCATAAATATAGCCCTTAGTGAACTACAAAATACTTTCGATCTATTCGATCCGTATGAGAATTTCCAACATGACAAAACAATATCTAGATATACATTCTTTTTTACATCTCATAAATTTGGTCAAAAATAGATGCCTTCCTAATCTCTCAATTCTTTCGGTCGTATAAATTAAAATACTGCATTTCACCTAGATCTATCTCAGACCATTCAAAAATCAGTCTATTCATAAACCTGCTAAACCTCAACCAAAACATATCTTACTTCAATAAGTGGACTTTAAATCCAAAAATGATTCAGAAACTAGAGGTAGCAAAAGAGATGAACAGTATACTCGCCCAATTAAATAAAGAAATCATAACTACTCCATTATCTTTTGATAAGCAATGGGAAGCTGCTAAAGCAGTTATTAGAAGTGTCATTATTCAAAAATCTGCCTGGTTTAAGAAAAACTAAAATAATACCAAAACCACACTAGAATCGCAAATTGCGTCAGCAGAACTAGAACTACAACAAAAATATTCAAAAGAATTAGAAGAAAATGTACAGAATGGCAAAACCAACTACATAAACATTACTTAGAAAAATTAACTTTTTTAGAAAGCAGGTCCTTATATCAGTACTCAGAATGGGCACAAACACCCTCAAGATTTTTAGCCAGGCTAATAAATATTAAGAGTGGACCACCAAGAATCAGAAAATTACATTATGAAAGATGCATAATTCAGGAAAACCAAGACATTTTAAATGTATTTGAAAACATATATAAAAGGCTGTACAACATGCACTTACCACCCTCAAATGAAAAATTTAAAGAGTTCATTCAAAACCTAAAAGTTCCACAAGTTACACAAGAACAAAAAAAAACTTTTAGGGGAAACACTTCACCTAACAGAGATAAAAGAAGCAATAAAAAATCTGAAGCCAGGTAAATCTCCAGGACCTGACAGATTCACCTCTGAATTTTATAAAATATTCTCAGAACCTGTTTCTAAAATCCTACTTAAAGTATATAATTATATAATGCAACATAACTCTAAGACCATCCTTCTACTTAAACCGAATTCTGACCCGACGGACCTGACTAATTATAGACCAATAGCCCTCATAAACACTGACTTTAAAATCTTTGCCCAAATCTTAGCCAACAGGCTGAAGAATATACTCCCCTCTATTATATCTCATAATCAGCTGGGTTTCATGGTAAATAGGCAAACAAGCGATAACACTCTGTTACTAGACACAGCTATCAGATTACTTAAAACAGATAAACATCCCAAGTACGTTACTGCAGCAGATGCTAGAAAAGCTTTCAACAGAGTAAATCTACACTTTTTATTTAATGTTATGCCTTTATTCGGATTTCCTCAAGAATTTATTAATAAAGTCAAGGTCTTATATCCAGATTAACAATAACAGAACAAAACCTATCCCCATTTCAAATGGCACAAGACTAGGATGTCCACTTTCTCCCTACCTCTTTAATTTATATCTTGAACCCCTACTTCTTTTTATATCACAAAAATCTTTTCTACACATTCCAAGAGTATTAAATACTAAAATGATTTATTCGGCATTTGCTGACGACTTAAATATATACCTACAACTCCCCACAACAGATCTTTCTAAAATACTGACAGCCATTGACAAATTCTCAGAGATCTCAAATTACAAACTAAATCCCAACAAATCGCATCTCTTTCCACTAAATCCCATTGGACATATGCACTTTTACTTCCCGGACAGCGAGATTAAGCTAACATATCAACTAAAATACTTGGGGGTAATATATACTCCTAATTTTAGTGACATTATTAAAAATAATTTATTTAACCCACACATGGAATACTACTGAAAATTATACGAACAAATGGAAAAATATCAATATGTCTTTGTTATCAAAAAGTAGTATCGTTAAGATGAACCTGCTACTAAAAATTCTCTTCCAAATGAATGCTACCTTCACAATTATGCCCAAAAATATTTTTATAGATATGGAAAGAACTATATCCAGATTTATTTGGTATCCCAAAGCTACTAGAATCAAGTATGAAAAGCTTATACTTCCTAAATCTAAAGGAGGATTATAGTTACCTGATTTTAAACTGTACTATAGTACTATTAATGCATATAGGCTATGTCAAATTTTAAATTATGAACCAAACACAAATGTATGGTCCCCCTTATGGTCTAGAATTTGGTATGAACAAATTAAGACACTTAGGTGCAATCC
This sequence comes from Protopterus annectens, assembly GCF_019279795.1. Lineage (NCBI taxonomy): Eukaryota > Metazoa > Chordata > Ceratodontiformes > Protopteridae > Protopterus > Protopterus annectens. The sequence goes on from NC_056739.1 coordinate 1,117,407,271, forward strand.
TAGGGTTCTCTTATGCCTAAATTTAAATCAAAAATCTATCTATGTTAAGAACTTACATCCACTTATTAAACAAATGGTATTAACTGCTCAAAAGCTCTTTTCATCTGTATAATTATTAAATGCCCTCCTTTTACTGCAACCTATACACCTTGATCCTAATTTACTATTAAATAATCAACTGATAAACTTGCAGGATTATCCCTTAATAAGAGATCTTACAGTAAAGGAAATTTACAAAAATGGAAGGAATGTGATATAACACAATTACGAGAGAAATTAAATCTCCCAAAGAAATGCATAAATATTATGAACTCACTCCGATACCTTGTAAACACCAAATTTCGACCTGATAATTTTGATAAACAAGACGCTAATTTATTCCAGTTAATTCTAAAAAATCTAGCAACCAAGGGGAAAAAATTTCCAGAGTCTACAAACTTATAATTGATATAAAACACCAGAATTGTACTTTATTTTCCTCATACTGGCAACAGAAAAACCCACAAATTACTGAACAAGAAAAAAAAGATGCCATAGAAAACACACTCAAATTCAGTCCATTCAAAAAGTTGCTTTACACACAATTTATGATTAACAGTAATGCATATTTTACGCCTCAAAAATTTAGTAAATTCAATAACAAATACCCACCTGAATGTCCTCACTGCACAAAGCAACCAGCAGACATTCTTCATGTTATGTGGGAATGTAATAAAGTTCATAACCTATGGTGTTCATTAAGGGCAAGACTAGCGAAAATGGGCTACCAAAAAAGTACTTTATCCTGTCGCCTCAGAGTAAGACCCTGTCCGGTTCGATTCTCAGCTAGAGCATCTTCTGCGTGAAGACATGCGTGAATGGGTGTACCTTCATTGAAGGTTGTGCATCAGGCCTGGCAAGCCGGTACGTAAAAATCAACTGCCAATCATTAGCGGACCGGAGTTCCACTGTGGCGACCCCTAACTGGGAAAAGCCGAAAGACACAAACAAACAATCCTGGGAAACGGCTATATTGCACATTAATATAAATAATCTTCCATTAGTCTTAAAGCATGTCCTCATCACCATATGTGCTCTTGTCAAATTCTGTATTACAAAGAATTGGACCCCTGCAATCCCACTCTCATGGGAAGGTTTTAGCAATTTAGCAATCAAATACATCTCCTCCCACAAGCTACTATATGTTACTAAGAAACATAAATATTACCAAGAGTATTGGGAATACCTATTAGATTTCATTCTCAAGAAGTAAAACTATTAATTTTAGAAGTGAAATATTCAATATATGTAAGAAAGGCAATAAGGATATATTTAGAACCTTATTATCACTGTAATTTTATAAATCTTTATGTTGATAAGCTGTTCACAAATAGATGTACCCTATGTAAAGGTTTTAGTTTATCTTTCCCTTGTATGTGTAATATCCCCCTAAATAGCTAATGGTTACTGTTCTGTTTCTTCTTATCACTGCAGAATAAGTGGTTAGTACAAAAAAAATTGGATTCTTGAAGTGACTTCTTTTTATATATTGTATATAGGTTGTTATGGTTTATTGTATGTTGTATGTGTTTTTTGCTGTCAAATGTCTCATATGTTATAACCTTAAAAATTGCAATAAAGAAATTTTTGAGAAAAAAAAAAACCTTGATAAATACTGGATTCAGAGCAGAAAACAAATGTTAACACTCTACAGTAAAAGTAAAACCTTCCCAGTGTAAACTGGAAGAATCTCCTGTGTACACTCTAAACAAAGTTTGAAAAGACATCCATTACGTCAATTAATTATATTTAGGTTCCCTGGGGCAGCATGACACACTTGGGAGTTATCATCTGAGGTCAGACAAAGTAGTGTTCACTGAAATTGCTGAGATCCATCATGAAATTCAATACTCTTGTCCTCTCTGGGTGCTCTACCATATCACATCCACAATCTTCTGGAGAATTCACCCTGATAATTTATGATATGACACTGACAATTAATGATCCTGAAGACAAGGGCTTCTGCAGTGTACAACGACTACTCTTGTACTGGGAATGGTGCTCTGTGCAGGAACAACTTTTAACTACTTGGCAGCATCCACAGGCACTACAGTAGCATCTGTCACAAAATATGCATATAGCTGCATAACGAAATGCTAGGCCTTGGACAAAGGGTCTGACAGTCTGACTCAGGGGATGCTGTATTAAAAACATCCACAAATGTACAAAATTTGGAGAAAATGCAAGATTTAGGAAGCCCAAGTACAAAGGTTTCTATATCTTTTTTTGGGCCACTGAGACATCCCATATTTTCTACTTGAAATGACCACACATTAAGGAATCTGTCTCTCCAAATGGAATGTCTTGTGGTGGAGAACCAGCAGACAGTATGTCATCTTCGTGAATCGTATCACAGAGGGGAGAATATCTGAAATTTTTCATTCAGAAAATCTACTGTCTCTTGTTCTGATCTTGTCTGTAGCATTTGAATAAAGAAAAATGGATCCTAAAAGGAATTGTGGGTGGGTGGCAGAGCTGAGGAGGTGCCTTGTGCTCTCATATGAGGATAACAAGAATAGCCTCCTCCATGTCTTCCTCTGAGGTTTTGCAAAACTGGACAACAGATATGGGCATACAGGGGCCAGCATCCAGACCAACCAAAGAAAAAGTACATCAGCACAGGAGGATGGGGCATACATCCACTGGTGTGGCAGGTTCCAGAGACAACTCCAGATGTCTTGGAAGAAAAGAACATCAAAAGCTAGGGGGTAGACAAGTGCCTTTACAGAGCAAATGCCCTCAAGCCCACCAGTTGTGACAGTGTCCTTATCTTCTGCATTCCACTTTTCTTTCTCCTGAAAGGTCCAATTTTCTGTATGTTTCTTTGAAAGGGTACTCACACTGGATATTTGTAGTGGTTCACATGACCTGCATCCTTCCAAGAAAGTGACTGGAGACTATGTTCGCCAAGATAAGCCTACAAAAATGTTTCCCCCCTTTTATTCAGGTTTTTCTATTTAGTCCCAAAGTTTCCACAAGAGGACACAATGGTGGTAGAGCCCAAACAAAACAGATACCATGTATGAAAATCCTTATCTGGAAATTTGCTTACAATATACACAATTGCTTTCTTTTTTATAGAAAGAATGTACCACTCTTGGGCCTAAGCCTTAGACTCTCAAGCTCTCCACACAAAATCTGTAATTTTTGAAATTGGCCAAAAACAGAGGAAAATATTTTCCCAACAGGGCTGCTTATCTGTTATGAAGCTCTGGAAAACCATAGCCAAACTGCCAAAAACTGAACAGGATGACTAGAGACTGAGGAGAATCCTGTCAGTTTGCGACATGACAAGCCTGAAGATGGAATGAGTTGGTTCCCCCTTATACTACAAATGCAGCAATGTCCCTAGCATAGTTCAGTCAACCTAGCTGAAAGGAAGGGTAGAAAACTCTAGAAGTCAGACTGGGCATTGAACATCACCTAAGTTGAGTTTCCAAAGGTCTTTACTGCAAAAATCAGACATTTGAAGAACATTCAATGTTTATCTGGAAGAAAGGCAATAGGTCATGCCATAGAGACTCTCATAAGTGTGTCTCATACCTCCTACCCACTCCAGATAATAAAATTATTTCCTCACCACTGCTCTAATTTGATGTCTTTCATTGGCTCAGTTGTACAGCCAATGGAAGAGAATCTTTCAGGAACCTGTCAGTCAAAAAAGACCAGTAGTGGACAAGCCTACAGCTTAGAACTTGTGTCTTCATTTTGGAAAAGGACAAATCCACACAATGCTGAAGACACAATAGTGTTAAGTGTGAATCTATCTGTAGATTTGGTAACCAGCTAATTACATTTGTGTGTGTGTGTGTGTGTGTGTGTGTGTGTGTGTGTGTGTGTGTGTGTGTGTGTGTGTGTGTGTGTGTGTGTGTGTTTGCATGCTCTGGGCCAGGTAAAGGACGTAGATCTGCCCTTCAAATGTTCTGAGTTTACAGAACATCCCTGATGTTGCCTCCTATTTTTTCTCCATGCCACACAAAATCTTTCACTGGTAAATCACTGAGGATTATAACCAAGAATGCCAATTATATAGATTTTAATACTTTCATAATCTGTTTTTTTTCAACATTTTACATAAGATGGAGCTGTCTAGCAGTTATCAAAGAGGATTAAAGCTTGAATGCTCTGAGCTCTTAATAAACTCTTTCCTGCACCAAGTGTACAAAGTTTGACTCCTTCCACCTTCATTTGCCAACAACATGACTTTGAGCAAGTCACATAAGTGCTCTCAGGTCCCTCGTTTGAGCATTTGTTCCCAAATTATCTTTGGCTTTTGTGTAGAATTCATGAGCAAAGGAGATGAAATGTAGTTTGATCCATAAAGCTGCATTTTTCTCACAAATTATTGTGGATTACAGTCACTAAATAATTAGAGGCATGTAATTTTATACTTCATATTCTTCAGAAAAAAATTATTTTAGCAGCTCTTTAAATATACAACAGCAATATGTAAAACCTGTTCCTGATTTTGTGTCTGTGTCCGATTCTTTAGCTAAGAAGTTGAAAAGACAGAGAGGGGTTGAATATGGTCACACTGGATGGTTTTGACAGCAGTGAGCTGATCATAGGAACTTACTAGGCTAATGGCCATAGGCCATTATGAGCCTAGCCAAATTCTACTCTTATTTCCACGATCAGCACCTAATGCCCGTATCCAAGAGGGACACTGGTGGAACCCCCAGGGTTAATTTACAGTTACCCATCCAATCGTCCAGACTGCGTTTGAAGAGGGACAATGAAGTGCTCTGCTTGACATGAAGTGGGAGTCTGTTCCAAAGGTGTGGTAACCTCTGTGAGACAAATCTGTCCCTTCCAACAGGTTCTATTAATGTCACATATTAGATTAAGGTCTTTAGAGCGAGTAACCTGTGTACCATTTGACTTGTGGATATACCGCATTTCCAATAAAGCAGGATCAGAGATTGCCTCTGAGTAGTCTGTATGAAACAGAATAAAGTGACAGTGATTTCAGACTATCTTCACAGGACAGATGCTGAAGACCTTGAATTTTCCTTGTGAGGAGCCTTTGTGGTTTCTCCAGTTGCTGCATGTACTTGGAAAGGTACATACCAAAAGGGGCATTTATCTCAATTTTTGACCTGATGAGGGAAGAGTAGAGGGAGGTTATAACTTATTTTTTTTCTGGAAGCAATGCCCTTACTTATTTTATGAGCACTATAGAATGTCCTTCTTACCAGTGTGGAGACATGGTGAACAAAGGTAAGATTGCTGTCAACCTGTGTGCCAGGGTCTCTCACCACTGAGTGCATACTTAGGGTGTTGCTATTGATGTGGTAGTTAGCAGGAACATTGCTCTAACTGAAAGGGATGACAATCAATTTTTTTTCATTGAGTTTAATCCCATGACTTTGGCACCAATCGTTTGTTTGTGTAAGACCCTTTTGTAGGATGTTGACATCATTTGGAGATTCTATGACAATTCCCAGTTTGCAGTCATCAGCAAATGTTGTCAGCTACAGACCTTTAGTTTTTGCTTGTACTTCGGAGAAATAGATTCCAAACAGTAGAGGTCCTAGGACTGATCCCTGTGGATCACCACTGGTTACAGGTTTGCTGTTGGAGGTGGATTCCCCTATTTTGACTGTATGTCTTCTATCAGTAAGCCAGTTACTGACCCATCTAATGATATAAGGGTTGATACCTACCTGGATGAGTTTGTCAATGATGACTGAGTGGGGGATAGTGTCAAAAGTCTTGGTTAAGTCAAGGTAGGCTGTATGCATAGATTTCCCCTCATCCAGGGCCCTGGTGACTGTCTCGAACAAGTCCACCAGGTTTTACAGGCATGATCTCCCTTTGACAAACCCAAACTGAGTAGGGTCAAATGTTTGGAGAATACCTATATCTTTGTTGATAAGGTCCATGATTATTCGCTCCATGGCCTTGCAGATAAGGCTAGTCAGGCTAATAGGTCCACAGTGCCCGGGGTCAGTAGAAGCACCACCTTTGTGTAAGGGAATAATAGTGCCATTTTTCATTCAGCTGGGATGAAGCTAGTGCTTAAACTATGATTGAAAAGAGTACCCAATGCTGTTGATAATTCTTTTTTTGGATCCCATTTAGGACGCAGCCCAGGATGTTATCAGGTCTCATAGATGCTGTGTTTTTGGCTTTAGAGAGGGTGTTTACAACTTGCTCTTTAGAGATACAAGTTAGGGGACAGGTAGTAGGGATGTCATGGGGTACATGTGGCAGCGACAGGTAGTGAAGTTTTCACAGAACCTGTTGGTCAACATGTTAGCTACATCCACAGGTTCAGTATATGTGGTATCATTAACTACCAGTTCTGCACAAATCTGGGCCTTTCCTTTTAGGTTACGGATGTAAATAAAGAACGCCTTTTTAGGACTTCACAAGAAGTCTTATTTGCTTGTTTAAGATGAGGAGGGAGTGTTTCCAGTTTAGGCCTCACGCCCTTTTACTCTTAGACAGCAATTTCTTCCTCTTATTGTAAAACCTGTTGATGGCAGCTGTCTACCAGGCAGGTTTACTCTTCCTTGAGGAGCTTGTTTGGTCCTATCAGGTACGGTGAGCCAATGCAGTTATACAGGTGTTTGTATAAAGCATTGGTGTAGAACTTGGCATAGTTACCAATTCCATCTGAGAGGGGAGGCACAGTAAAGCTATTTATACCATCCTGTAAGAAATTATAATCTGTTTTGGAGAAGTTTTTTAGTTTAGTTGCTGTTGGGGGGGGTGGGGGGTTAGGTGCAACAGTTACTTTTAATGAGACTGATTTGTGGTCAGATCTCACCAGGGAAGATCTCACAGTGGAGGTGCTACAGTGTCCCCACATACTGATAAGCACCAGATCAAGGATGTTGGCACCTCTTGTGGACATTACAATTAACAAAGTTGAGGAACCTTTGAGCAAGTGAGTTTGAGCATGAGTAATTTACCCAGTCAATGGATGAGTAGTTAAAGTCACCCAAATTCATGGTGTTCAGCTATATCTTGATAGACTCAAATAGATCCAAATAGGCAGAGTAGGTGTTCTGATTCATGGAGGGGGTCCTGTAGCTGGCAATGACTTGAATAGGTGTGCTACCAACAGTTAATTGTACCTGAAGTATCTCCAGGGAATCATACTGTTTAACCAATCTTAGTTCATAGTTTAGTACTAAGCTAACTGCCCTTGCGAGCCATTTTAAGCCTAGCCAATTATCCCTTGTGAGACTCAAACCCTGCACCTTGTGTTTGCAAGGCAAACACCTTAACCATTAAGCCACCCTCCCAACCTGGAGGTGTACTTATCTTTAATGAATATTGATACACTGCCACCTTTAGTTTTCACAACTTCAGTTTGTGGCCTTAACATGTGGAAGGAGGTGTAACCCAGTATAACTGGGGTTCTCTCCACGGCCTTGAACCAGGTCTCTGTGACTGCACAAATGTCTGCATCTTCCAAGGTGAGAACTGTTTCCAGTGAGTGTAGTTTCATGTTAAGACTCCTAGCGTTTAGCAGCATAACCTTGAGGTTGTTTTTAGACGGAATTTTTACATCAGGAATTTTGTCCTTGAGACACTGCCTAAAAAGGCACTATGGAGTTGGCAAGAGCCTTAGCCAGTACCTGAAATCCCAGGGGTGACAGTTGAAGGCTATCTCAGGCAAAGCATCAAGGTCTGTCAATCATGTCATCCCAGGCTGACAGACACTGGATCCCCTTAGAATGACACCAGAAACTAAGCCAATTATTGAAGTCAATCATTTTCTGTTTGTAATGAGGCATCATCCTAGGTGAAGGTAAAATGCTGCTTAAGGCAAGGGACATACCTGCCTGAGACACATAATCCAAGAGCTCAGTTATGTCCCTCTTCATATAATCCAGAGAGATACAGCTCACGTCATTCATACCAACATGGACTATGACACAGTCATAACAGTACCTGTTGTTGAGAGACTTGAGTGCCTGTTTGATATGGCAGATCCCACACCTGACACACGGCTGACTGTGACCTTTTCCTGATCCAGCCTGGTGAGAGGGACATCTGTGTGTCTCACGATGGAATCACCTATGACTAATACGTTTGGTTTTGTGTTTTGCATTAAGGGCTTGATAGATGAGCACTGGAGCATGAGCTATTATGTGTATTGCATTCTGCAGAGGAAGTATTATGTATAGCGTGCTTGTGTTTGTGTTTGGGAGGTATCTGGTGTTTAGGTATGTTTCTGGTGAGGACCACTGCATATGTAGGTATGTGTGACGTGTTTGGATGGAGTAGGAAGTCAGGTGTGCATGCCGACAATCCACTCATTGTCATATGTACTAACTGGTGTATGAGAGAGCATGAATTCAAGGTTCTTAATACAGCTACATTTCTCACATGTTGACTTTGTGTGGACTAGGAATAGAGGGTTATCAGTGAACATGAGGCAGTTGCTACACTGCCTCAAAATGCCCAATTTCTGAGCCACTATTCATATATTACTCATTTATTTGTTCTCAAACATCTGAAATATGCACAGTCATATATATGGCTGCAACTGATGGTCAGATCAGTATGTGAGTGTGTGTGCATGCGAGCACATGGCATGCAGAGTGCACACTTACAAGTGTTCTCTATTCTGTCTCATATTTTTGTTCTGTTCCTTGTAAAATTTGTCATTTTCTGGCTAACTGTTGCAGACTGCAATCACTAAACAATGACAGATGTGAATTTGAGACTTCATATCCTTCGCAAATGCTTGCTAATGTGAAATCTCTTATAATAACAATGTTCTATGTATATAAGAGTCAGAGTCTGATCTTTGTACCAGATTCTTGAACTAAGTGGTTGGGAGGTCATAAGCTGGGGGTTTACTTTATTGCTCTGACAACAGCATGCTGAAATGTATTTGTAGGCCAACAGCATGCTGAAATGTATTTCTAGGCCATTATTTATGTTTTTATTCATTCATTTGATTTGCAATAAAACATCTGAAGTTTACACAATCAACAGGCTATAACTGATGGCCACACATCTCTGTATGCATGCTTGTGTGTGTATAATTATGCAAGTTATATTGAGCAGAAAGGATGCTGGGCTGTGAAAAAAAATGCAATGCAATGCATTTTGTGCAAAAAAACCCTAAGAGTTTTAAAGGCAGTATTTCGATCAGGTGGCAACAGAGTTTTGGAATGTTATGTCAACAGGATCTATATGTATGGAACTAAATGAGAAAAAAAAACATGTTTAAATTATCAGGTTGGCAAGAAACTTTATGGCTATATGTGGCTTGGTTAGAAATGCTTGCAAATCTGCTTCATTTCCAGGCTGAGGTGTCCTCTGTGTTTGTATTTAATTAACTGTAACATAAATATGTGCTGAAGGTTCCACAACCATGTCTTTAACAAATAAAAAATAAACACACTTTACAGCCATTCAGCTAACCAAATTAGAGTTACAACTTGCACTTATAGCAAACCAAGAAAATTGGCATGTGTATCTTTTCTCAGTGTAGTAAAAATACATTTTTCTTGCACAGCTATACAGGTGTGCATCTATTAGCACCACAGTGGTTCTTACTTTCTATGTTCTACCTGCCAAGGGAACAAATTTATACATTTATGCCACTATCCCCCTGGGGTGTGAATTTAAGCATACAAAACTTTTGAGTGCTATGATTTTGAACCCTCTGTTATGATTTTTAATGGCCTACTGTTGATTTTCAAAGTTGTGAGGTTAAGATGTGGGGTGTGTCTCTGCAGAGGAAGACCCATCAAGAAGGGTGCTCTAGGGAGGAGTGGGTCTCACTATACCTGTATATCTCAGAAACAATGACCTTAGTAACCCAAGAATCATCTTCCAGCAGAAGGAACTGAAAAAATGCAAAATAGTCTACATCTAGTTCGAGCAGAGGATGGCATAATCTCACCAGATGAAACATGCAGTGAGCATATGACAGGTAAATGTGGGCCTGAGCAACAGGGCACCATTCATCAGAGTGGTGCATGTCTGATGTCAGACCTGACTGTGTGAGGTCTGCACTGGTTATTGTACAGGTATCAAACTGTGGTCACTATATCTGCTCTGCCATAACTATGAGGACAGATCCTACCCGAAAACAGTAATCACATATCTAGTATGTCGGCCATCTCCATAGGCTTACCTGACATGGGGGAACCCATGGAAGCCCTTTCTATTCTTGCCATCCCTAATTTTTACTCGATGATGGAAAGATGCATTTAGCACAAGATGAATGGAGGTGGTCAAGCTCCAGTCACGCCAACATAGGAAGGTTGGTGCTGACACTCTAGAAAGCACATCCAATGCGGTTAGTGTTGGGGTGTATCATTCATGCTCCTTTTATCATCAGCCAGTGACAGGAAAAAGCTCAATCCCACAACTATGGATTGGTACATATTTTACAAACAGGCAGAGACTGTTGCCGGCACACATTTTATGGCAGGATGATTAAATGATGCCTGGTATCCTGATTCCTTATCATTTCCCTTCTGTTTGACTCTGCACAAGGTTTATTACTCTGCCATCCCCTTGAAAGCTACCATCTTCCTCAATGTGATGCAGACCTCAGCTTCTTCAAATGTCCTACTGTTGATGATTGGACTGAAGTATTAGCTCATGTAATAGCTTTTGACACCATGTGATTCTTCAAGGCAATACAAAACACACCAGTGCAGGTGCTGACTTATGATTTGAAGGTCACGGGCACATCAAGGTTTTTGTGGGATGTGCATAATGCAGAAAATTTCCACCAATGTACCTTAGGCTCTAGAACCAAACCGTATGACTAGTAGAAAAAGAGTGAATATGATAGGCCTGCTCCACCCTCCTAGCTTGGTGTGTGATGTCATGACACATGTTACCAGAAGGCATTCACACTCATTGAATGAAGGAGCTAGGAAAAGTTTAGAATTATGCAAAGTTAGAGATGTCAGAAGATAAAATTCTCAGCAATCGCTCACTGCTTAGGGTATTCTAATTCAAGTTTTTTTTTGTTTTGTTTTTTTTTTGGGAGGGGGTGAGTTTACTATTCTTGTTTATAACTGTAATAAAAACTGAGCAATTATCCAAGAGTAGGGTTAGCACAGAAAACTGGAGCTAAGTTTGTGCGGTTTGATTGTGTCTAGTCCAATATTCTATACTTCTAAAGTCAATTAAAGGAGAACCGCACCCACAGACTCAAAAATCATATTTATTTCATCATGGTTTGGTGTTTCCTACATTTTAACACCACTCTGGGACTATTTACAGGTTTTTAAATATTTTTATACATAATTTCTGAGTCTGACCACATGGGGTCTGGCATCTTGAAGTAATTCTGATCGTTTAGGCTGGCTCTAGATAGCCCATAATTCATTGCTTGTCTGTAAAAAATTACATCACGCAGGCCTCTTTCTTCCTAAAGCTCCTGTCAACTGCACTGATTTTACAAGCATACACTGCTGTCTTTCAGTCAGTTTTAAGTAATATTTCATGCCATTCAATGACTACTTAAATCACAAACAGTACAACTGCCACAAAACAGACTTTCAATGTGCTTTTTATTGCTGCTTCTTTTTAGAATGGCTAAACTGCAGTCTTTTGTGAAGCCTAAATTTGTAGTACTTTGAGTCATCTCCCATCCCCCTTCACACCTAACTTCCCTAGCTATCAAAGTGCTAATAGTAATTTGAGCTGTTACCTACTGTGATTGACAGCTCATAGCAGGAGACTTGACTCATGTACTGTTCCTTGTTCTAGCCTTTACTTTTTGTATGGGTAGGGGAAGGACCAGGGAAGGACCAGGGAGCTGTGACATCACAGCAGGGTTTTTAGGACAGTAGTGGTGATGCCAGTTTGGGGAGGGAAATGGCTAGAAAACTACCTGTATTTAGTGGCCTTGATAACATCAGTGAATTAGAGACTTTTCCAGGGAGGGACAAACATTTTTTGAAAGTGAAACCAACACAGTGCAGTAAGGTACTGTTCTAGTGGAGAGAAACAGTCAATTTAAAATATTTTAAATGATGCATTGCTGTTTATTCATAGCAGGGACAGTAAATAGGGAGAAAAAAGACAGAGAAGTTGAGCATTTAATAATAGAATGCCTTTGTTCTCCTTTAAGCTTTGTAGTCTCCTGAAGACGCAGTATGGGATAATTACTGTCAAAGAACTAGAACACAGATGAGTTGGACTGTAATAATCTGGGGAAATGCTACTGCTTGCTTTTCAAAAGGAAAATGATTGGATAGTGAAAGGAAAATGATTGGATAGTGAACTAGCTGTATTTCAGTTCTATCAAATTAAACAAAAATCTGTGTATGTAATTATTTAAAAGATAAAAGTAAAAGAAGCCGCACTGTAACTGTAATTTCAGTAAAATGCAATGTGTGAAAGAAAATGGTAAAACAGTATGCACCTACATTTGGCAGTGTAAATCCATTGTGGTTTAAATATACCCTTGCCTCACAGGCGTGGGCATTGTTGAAGCCTCTGGCTAAGCCACATGATGACAACAATGAAAGATTTATTTAGACAGTAGCTTGTTGAGGAACTCATCTCCCAGAAATATGTAACTAGAAACAGAAGGGCATCTTCTAAATTCAAACTAAAGCCACAGAAAATCATGTTTGAGGAGTTGTAAACAAAGGCACTGAATATTAATTCAAAAACGTTACACAAGTTACAGTTTTTCCATCTGAAACATACCTTTGGGTAGTGCTTAATCTGTGTTATACTGCCTGAAAGAACTATAAACATTCTGCTTTGCACTCAAAATATTCAGGGATAATAAGGCCACCATTTATCTTGTAGCCAAAAGCAAATAGTTTCTAGTATATCTGTTTTTTTCTGAAAATGATCTGATTTTTTTTAATGTTATCTGTTTGTCTGTATGCTTTATTTACTATTTCTCTGCAAGTCTGCATACTGATTTGGAAAGGAAATGCTTTAAGTTATTTATTTTAAGCAAAACAAATATATTTAAATGCTTGTGGCTGATGTTTTACTTATTATCTTAAGGGCTTATGCATTTTAGTGGTACCTTTACTGTGTTTTGATTGGCCTTACAAGGTTGACTGCTCAGACCTAATTATTGCCATTCAAATATTTAAAAGTTGACTTATTTTAAGCATAAACACTAAGGTGTGTTTCTCTTTTGTAAGTTTTTATTAACTGGTTATAATGTGTGATAAACCTGGGAGTGAACAGTCCTTATGTTGGAGAGTTACCATCTACCTCACCATTTTGACAATACTGTCTGTGTTTACTGTTGTTAAGATTGGACTGGAAGGCACTGGGCTCAGTCTGAGGTAAGTGAAGTCTTGAGGAGCCAATGATTTCATCTCTCATCTGTAGTTGTGCAATATAAAACTCCTTTAGGTGTAGAAGGTGTTGGATGTTACACAAGGCAATAGTCCACATTTACCATAAACCCTTAAGACCAACTGCCTTTTGCATATTGAGTGGGACCAGTTAATGAATTGAAACCTCATACTGCTGGTTGTGTTACACATCAAATATTGATGACAGTAGTGCTGGTGCTTATCCATGTGGGGTAGAAACTAATCAATAAATGAATGTATGTAGGCCAGCTATAGAAGGTATTAAAGAAACTGCAAGCTACATTAGTTGTTTTTATGATTGCCTAAAATAGGCTCCATTAACACCAATCAAAGTCAGTGTCAAAAATTTAGGAAGCCTGGGCTACAAAAGTGCAGCTGGTTGTCTGGATAATAGAAGGTTTTTGGATGGGATACATTTAAAAATGCAAGTTTTCACAGATTGCCAGAAGGAGTTGTACAGTGTATATCAATACATGATTCAGTGGTACTTGGGAGACATTCAAGAGGGAAATGCAGAAAGACATAGGGATTATATGCAGCATATGGCAGCCTCATTAGACCTTGTGTCTTCCTCATTCTGCTTCCCTATATACTGGTATATACATAGTATATTCTGTCAGCAAAGCATACATAATTTTTTGTTGTTCATAGGTTCATACTAGGCTATCTGCCCTAGGGCATTTATAAGCCTAGCCCGAATGTGTTTGGATTTCACCACCCATTTTAAATTTATTTTGCTATGCCCTTTTTCGAGGTTAGTATACTGTGCCTCTGTCTAACAGTGACACAGAAGTGATACCCAGGGTAAACCTATGATCCCCCATCCACTCATCAAGATTCCTCTTCAAGAGAGTCAATGAGGGACTCGGCCTAACCTGGACTGGGATTTTATTCCAGAGTGAAGGGAGCCTCTGGGTTATGAATCTGTCCCTCCAGCATGTCCTATTTGGTTGGTGTCCTAGGCAATGGTGCTTCTTATGTACTGTGACATGAAGAAAAGTCAATGTTTAATTCCACTGAGATATCTAAGGAGTGAACAATGGCAGAAGGGGAGCTCACCAAATAAATGGAGAAAAAGCATTAAGGGAAAGGGAAGTAAATAATTGTGGCATGAAACTGAAGGAAGAAGGAAGGAAGGAACAACTAGCAGACAAGACCCATAAACTCTAAAATTATGTCATGTGAATGTCTAGGACTGACTGCCCTGAGGGTGCAGTCCATCCCAGGTGCAAAGAATAAGTGTGTACAGCCTTCTAGATTAGATTTTAATTAAAAAAAATCCATTTTTGCCTTTTAAAAGCTTTTCATGTTTAAAATGTGAAAAGCTTAAAGTAAACTACAACCTGATCCGTTAAGAGTGTTCATAGGTTCATAGGTGGGTACTAGGTTATCTGCCCAAAGGCATTTATAAGCCTAGCCAGAATGTGTTGGCTTTTGCCGCCCTCTTAGATTAGTTCCCTGTGCCTCTGTCCAGCAGTGCCAGTGAAGTGATCCATGAGGTAAACTTTCTGTTTCCCATCCACTCATCAAGGTTTCTATTGAAGAGGGTTAGCGAGGAGCTCTGCCTAATGTAGATTGGGATCTTGTTCCAAAACATGGGAAGTCTCTGGGACAGGAATCTATCCCTCCAGCATGTCCTATTTATTGTTGTGGTGAGGTTTAGATCCCTAGAGCATGTGGCTCGAGGGGATAAGGTTTTCTTTAGGTGGAGCATGTCCATCAATTCTGGGTTGGACATCACCTTGTATGTCAGGCAGAGATCACCTCTGAGTAGGCGGTATACAACTGAGTACAACTGGAGTTTCTTCAGTTGAGCTGCATAGGGCATCTGTTGGAGGCCATTGATCCTCTTGGTGAGGTACTTCTGTAGTCTTTCCAGCTGTTGCAGGTGCCTTGTAAGGTACATCCCAAATGGGGCGTTGTACTCTATGATGGGTCTGATGAGTGATGAGTAGAGGGGTACAATGACCTCTTTTGATCTGGATGCAAACCCTTTTGTGATTAGGTGGGCCACATAGAAGGATTTTCTAACCACTTTGGCAATGTGATTATCAAAGGTGAGATTACTATCTACTTGGGTCCCCAGATCCCTTATTATGACTTCCGTATTTAGGGGACTACCACCTATGGGGTAGTTTGTGGGTACTTTGTTTTTTCCAAAGGGGATGACTATGCACTTTTTCTTCTTCTTTAAGAATGCCCTTTGTGTCTGTGCATCAACTCACATACCTGTTGCTTACTCCTTTTCTGCATTCCGCGAGCAGAATTTAAATATGAGACTTTCTTACTGCCACCATGAAATTAAGCATCAGTGCCTTTCCAGTGTGTGTGTGTGTGTGTGTGTGTGTGTGTGTGTGTGTGTGTGTGTGTGTGTGTGTGTGTGTCTGAGAGAGAGTGAAATGCCTTAGTTATGGATGGCAGGTTAGTTAATTTCTTCAGACTCAAACCCTGCACCTTGGTTACAGGAAACAAGAGGTTGAATCCTCTGCACCAACAACCAAACTAGTAAAAAATGAGTTTCAGTGCATTTTCAAGAAACTGAGTTTCAGCCCATTTTCAAGAAAATGTAAGCTTCAGTGCATTTCAAGGAACTGTGTGTTTCAAGTGAAGAACAGTTTACTGCTTCTCATGCTAAGTCTGTTTTCAACGTGCAAATGTTTTGTTTAGCAGTCAGTCATAGCACAACAGGTAGCATACTTGCTTTAGATGCAGAAGGTTGTAGATTCTGCTCCCACAGCATGTAGATGGATTTCGGACACTCTGCTATACTTTAAGGGGAGTGGGGGTGCTACAGTCCTGAATGTGTCCACCTTTCGATAAAATGCCTACTAACTATGAGCCTGTTGCCGGTTTGCCATCCATTCCCTACTGCAATATTAATAGCTTACCATTTTTTATGTAACAATTTATTCTTGAAAGGCAGCAGGTACTGAATTTTAGAAGAAATACTGAAATATTGTTCTCCGGCAACAACCTCTTTATTAGTTGCAGATCTCTTTAATGTGGAATCATTTAGATGACTTTTACTTAGGCAGAGATTGTGCAAATTGACTGATGTCGATGGACTGTAATGACAGACGTTTGAGTGGCCTTTTATGGTTGAAATGTCCTGCAATGATTAGTTTTGTCATTATTGGGTTGTATGTTTTGTTTCACTGTTTACTAGAAAAATGTTCAAAACTAAAAACTTAAAAACCCACTCCAACAAATGGTTCGGAATTACACAAGGAATATAATTTAATACAACCAGGAAGATGAATCAATGAACACATGCATGTATGCATGGCTCTGATGTGTGCAAGGGGCCTATGGTTTGAAAACAGCCTAAAGGTAAACTTTATTTGCTGCTGGCCAGATGCTTTTTCTTTGAATGTGGGTTTCAATATTGTTTCAATGAAAGTGAGTTTCAAGAGCAGAGAAATTTACTGTTAATGCCAAGCCTTCAAAGTGTGAGACCGTATCGGTTGTTTAGCAAATGTCTATAATTGATTGTTCTACAAAATCTGAAATAAAAGTTTTAAATTAAGTCCAAATATCTGTAATCATTGTAGGATTAAAGTAGAAAATAGTATGCATACTGAGAGGTTTGAACAGTGTTTATGGCAATTAGAGATAAATAGCCAAGTAATGGGACATTGTAATGGCTGCGGGGGGGATGCTGGGGTGGCTGCAGGGGGATGCTGGGGGGCCCGATCCATTACCCTGCCTAGGGCCCCATTTGACTATGATCCGGCTCTGAAGTAAATGCTTTGTTTCTTCCTCCTGTGTGCATCTTTGTCTATATGTGAAAACGTGGTACAGTATTGGAGGAAACATGGAAGAACTACAGACAAGACTGGAGAGAACCGAGGTTATTTGTAAAATTAACAGCAGCCTTCTAGTTGTATAGTACAATGCAGTAGAGAGTTTTGCAGTGAAAAAGATATTCTTTTTGTTTTGTTTTGTTTTGTTTAACTGAACTCGGCAAAGTAGACTAATCACAGCAAGTGAATCAACTAGAGCATTGTGGACTACCAGACTGAAGGTAAAGTTTTTTGGGTTTTTTTGTAATGTGAATGTAACAAGATTTTCGTTCTTATTTTTGGAGAGGGGGAGGTGGGATTTTGGCTAGGCAAGGGTGTATTAAAGTTTGGCTAGTGTGTGTGTGTGTGTGTGTGTGTGTGTGTGTGTGTGTGTGTGTGTGTGTGTGTGTGTGTATGCATGCATTTGTTTAAATATTTTGAAAATGAAACTGGGTATTTATGTTCTTCTGTTTTTTTTTTTTTTTTTTTTTATTGTACTCTTCTGATCTCTTTTTGTTTTGGTGGGGCAGGGAGTAGCTATCTAGGTTGTGGATAAAAGTAACATGCCCTATCACTTGCTCAGCTTACATTCTTCCATTAAGACTGGCAAGTGAATACTTATATTAATAAACTGGAATCTTTTTTTTAATCCTTTTTTTTTGTGGGGAGGGTTGGCTAACTGTGCTGTGGATGAATGTAACTTGGCCTTTTCACTTGGTCAGTTTAAATTCCACCCTTAAGGAGCTTTTTTGTGAATAAAACTGAATATTTATGCTTTTTGTGGGTTGGGGGTTGGCAGTAACTTTGTCCTTCTTATATTGTTTTAAGGGCTAGTGTGCATTTGTGTGAAATTAATTGATTTTTATGGGGGGGGGTGAAGAGTAAAGTCTGGTATTAAGGAATGGCTAGTGCACATTTTGTGCAGAATAAATTGGAATATTTATGTTCTTTTCGGGGGGGAGGGGTGGATAGCTGTGTTGCTGATGAAATAACTGGTGCTCAGTTTTAAGTATTTGTGTGACATAAACTGGAATATTGTATGAAACACATTTAAAACTGTCCCCAGTTTTATTGAATGTTCTTGTATTTGCCCAATATGTTTGTCACTCTCATACTGTTTGCTTAACTTACAGTCTGCCTTTAGATGGCTAATGTGCATTTGAATGAAATCTGTTGCAACCTTTGCTCTCTCTCTGGGTGCTGTTCTTATATAACCAAGTTAAAACTGTTCCTGATTTTGCAGAATGTCCCTAAGTTTGCTTCATCTTGATATGTTCCTAACAGAATTTGGAGTCAACTGTGCATATAATTTACCAAATCACGAACTACTAGCTCAACTCTTAGGGGTGTGCTGTCAATGTCATACTCAACTTTCCAAGGAGATAATAATGCATTTTTTGACATTTAGCTTTGGTCCCTGATTCTGACATTAATTATTTGCTTGGGACAAGCCTTCCTGTAGGATGGCTGAGTCTTTTGGGGATTTGATCACTGTTACTAGCTTACTTCTTGCTGCCATTGGTTCATTTCATGATTATGACTAAAAACAATTGTCACAGAAGAGGAGGGGGTGTTAGAAAAATCTCCTTGCAGGGGGGAGAGGGACTGTTCTTGCTGAGTGGCCCAAAATATCCTTATTTTTAAAAAAATGAACAGATCTCATGACAAGAATTACCTTTAAGTATAACTATGTTACTATATTACTGATATTACTAATTAATATCATAATTATGCATAAAATGAAATATCACACCTATGATGGAGCATACGTCAAGCATTGTTGCATCTTCCATTTCCATCAAGTGAAACAGAAAGCGTTTTGATGCACACAACTTATCCATACTGGTGGGAGGGAGGTAAACAGTTGGCTATGAGGGTACCTTTTCTGGTAAAGAGCAGAAACTGTTTTGATAGAGTAAGATTTTTTTTCACTTCATGTGCCACCAAGATCCTGATTCAACACCCATTCACCATGAATAAACAGGAATATAGTGGGAAAATAGCCAGAAAAAACCCAGGCCACAGCTGAAGTTGAGATTGGGAGCATAAGCCACGGAGAAATATGTCAGTGATGTATATTGGGTTGGATGTACTTGTATAAAACACTGTTAGGATTACGGAAATGGAAAGGGATGTGGTAACTGACTGCAATGCAGACCTCATTAAAATGTAAACGATGCAGCAGAATATAATTACCATGTGACAGCGTGGCTCAAAGCTTAGCAGAAATGAAGCTGATTAACTGAACTTATGAAAATTGCTACTGAAGCAATTCTTTGAACAAGGAATTTAAGCCATAAAAATTATTTTGGTTTTATTATGTAGGCAGCAAGCCACAGCATGGGAATTTATTTTAAGTCGTGAGGGATTATTCCTGCTGAAGCCAGTTCTTATGTCAATGCTGCCCTTTAATGTACAAGATGAATGAAGTTAATGCCCATAATTAGTGGTAACGAATGGTGAAACGAGTTTTCAACTGCTTTAGCCAAGAAATTCAAAATCCACTTTATGGAGACAAGCTAGAGAAGCAACAGCTTTTAACACAACTTTCACTGAACAGTTCAATAAAATATAAAGTAGCAGAATGCCATGAGTTTCTTTTTTATCATAGTTATTTCTGTTTGTGAGTTTAAAAAGCAACGTATGTCTCAGTACTAAAACAGTTTAAAAACTTCTGCACTGCATTTCTGATATTTGTATTTTTATAGTAGAGTGAGCTGATTATTAACTTATACTGCTTTATAAAGGATGCTTACATGATGCTTCCTAAGGTTCTGTACATTGTGACACAATAAAGTAGGCCACATAACTTAATTTACTTTAGCTGTAAATGAATCAAAAAATTTCACATACAATATTACTGACATTTGCAGCCGTCTGAGAGCTTTCAATTATCACAAGGGTGACTGACTGTCTGGAGTATTATTTCCAACAGAAAATGGAATGTGATATTCCTGACGTGCAGTGGACTGCAGTTGTGTGTCTAGTGATGCCATTTTAGGGCCCTTTTCTAACATACCATCCAGACTATGTGATAATTAATAGTGTTGCAATGAAATCATCTCTATTACACTGCAGACGTGAGAAAAACAATAAAAAAATTGTTCTAGGTAAAATATCTACAATGAATGCGTTTGAAAGCTTGGTAGACACGTTAAATGTTGTTATTATATTAGGTTTGATGAATTTAATACCTTTGGTTCAATGTGCGTGGATGTTCTAAAATATAATTTTGCAGAGACATGAATGCTTTATTCAGAAGAACAGAATTCTTTTCAAAGAATATCAGTTATCTGCCAGAGATATGGCTTTACAACAAGAAGTTCCTCTAGTCTGACAGTCTCTGGTACATGTTGCTACAATACTTGTCAAGGCACAACATGAAAGCAATACATTCTAGTTCAAACCTATCCAAGTATGTGTTTTTACAAGTTTAAGATAATGTGCAGTTGCAGATAACTACTTTTTCTTTGCAAAACCAAACTTTAATAATAACATTATAACAAAATGCCTGATATAGCATATAGCAAATCATTTCAAGTAATACTTAAAAAAAAACAAAAAAAAAAAAAACAAAGCAGAGCAGCCATATGCAAACAACATTTAATTAAGAAACTACTAACAAATCAAATATGTAACAGGCTGATATCATCTTGTCAGATCAACAAAATAATCCCTGTCATGTGGAATGGATATGGGTAAATTGTACATCCACAAATGCACTCTGGAAAAAAAATAAATTTTAAACTAGATCCTGAGGTAAAATGGGCAACAGAAAAAACGTCACTGCGGAGAGATGTCTGGCATTTGTGACAGCACAGCTATCATGGTGGGGTGGAGGTGGCGGGGCGGGGGTTCTGTCAGAGCTACAAGTCTTGGGTGAGGATGGGTGATGAAAAACTGCGCTGTGATAAATGTAGAATGGGCAGAATAGTGGGAATGACATAATAAAATGCCCTTCACAGCTGCTCCCCAACTATTTGCACAAATGGTTTTGCAGTCCATGAGAAAGGTTATCTAAATAGGTGCTGGAAAGCCAAAGATCACAGTTATGGTTGGTGGCAAATGGCTGCAAGTGAACAAAAAAAAAAAAGAAAAATGAGGCTGCAAGTCTGTACAAAGAAATGGGAGTGGAGGGTAAAGAGGAAAGCTTTAACCAGAACTTAGCAAATGAGTCTAAATTAAATACCTAACCAGCTGTAGATTTTTCATTTAAGAGCTTTGTACTTAGACTTCATGCTTCTTCATAACATCTGTAACATATTCTGAAAACAAGGGGATTTCCAATGTGATGCCATGCAAAGTGATTGCTGCTAAGAACTGAGTCTGCCAAGTTGCCCTGTGCATCAGTAGTTTAAAGATAAAGGTTGTAGATACACCTTTAGTGAAGTAAGCCCTAAAATAAGAAGTTAGGTTTCTTATTTATATATATGCACAGTGTGTTTTCTATCTTAGGTTAGATAAAAGGATGGACATATTTTCTGTTCCTTTTGCAGTAAATTAAGTGCTACTGTATATTCATAAAGGTCTGAAGTACCTGTGTGTGTGTGTGTGTGTGTGTGTGTGTGTGTGTGTGTATATATATATATACCTGAAAAAAAAAAAAACACGCCGACAAATGACACACACAAGACCAGAGAACAACGGAAGGAGAAGACGGAGAGTTGAGAATGTTGAGAACAAGTAATGTGGAATGTTGTAATAAGAGTGTAAGTAGCGTAAGGATCAGGGTGTAAAACGAGAGGGTAGTGTAAGTGTAGTGACGGACGTTAGGGTAGGTAGGGGGGGGTCAGGTGTGTGCGATAGTGACGGATTTTAGGTTTAGGGGTGGGTTAAGTTGAGTTAGGGTTATGGTGTGGGTAAGGCAAGTGTGCGATAGTGACGGACTTGAGGGTTAGGGGCGTATTAAGTGAGTTAGGATTAGGGTGCGGGTAAGGTAAGTGCGTGATAGTGACAGACTTAAGGGTTGGGGTGGATTAAGTAAGTTAGGGTTAGGGTGCGGGTAAGGTAAGTGTGTGATAGTGACGGACCTTAGGGTTAGGGTTTGGGTTAAGGTTAGTGCATAGATAGTTATGTATGTAAGGTTTAGTGTAGGTTTTAAGGTTTTTGGTGTGCTTGTGTTGTGTGTATGTTTTTCGGGAAAGGTATTTGTTTTGTTGATTGTCGGGATTGTGGTTTGTCGGGCATGTGAAGTTTAGTGTTTTTTAACTTTCAATTTTGTCGTGTTGGTAATTTCATTGTCGGTGCTATCAGATAGACCCATATATATATATATATATATATATATATATATATATATATTTTTTTTTTTCCCCCCAGCTTTTGTCACTACTGCCTGCCAGCCATTGGTCTATTAGCCAATTTGTTCTCATCACCAGGCAAAATCTGACTAAGAGGGGTCATCATTAATGCAGCCATTAGAGGTGGTTAAAAATGTTCTGCTTTTCTCTCTGACCTTAACAAAGAGACATCTGGCAAGGTGCAGGGGATGAACATGCAATGGACTGTCCATGGAGGTGTTCCTTCACTTCCACAAAGGTGTTTCCTCCAAGCAGCCCTGTCCCTCCCCTTGGGGCATAAGTGGTGGTCTCTCCCATCTCCATCTGTGAAACTGCACCACCTGTGCATCTCTGAGTGCATGCAAACTCCACCCTCTTCCTAGGAGAGGTGAGCAGATTCTGCCTATTCAAGCTTCTCTTCACTTCCTGACTTATCCAGTAACAGGACTGCTAATCAAACCCACATCACCTGGGTCACAGTCAGGGGTCTATCCCTCAGAGTCACACAGTCAAACTGAAGAAAAGAAATATGATGACTTCACATGCTGTATCTCCGAGGGAGGAAAAAAAAGAAGTTATGTACTTACCATAACATTCCTTGGTAGTAGCCATCTCACCCTTCATTCTTTATATATGGGATCGGAGCTGATCCTCGGCTTCAACTCGGCCTATTTACAAGCTGGAAGACTTCTGGTTGGCTCACGGCTAGGTAGGTATCCCATGGTGCACCAGTACAATCCCCAGATCTTGTTTGCTGCTGACTAGAAAAAATAAACAGCCCACAGAAGAAGCCAACACTAAAAGGTCTCCATAAATAATGAAATTAGTATTTTTCTGTCTCCAGGTACTTCCAGGATGGGGGCAGGAGGGCAGGTTCGAAAGAATGAAGGGTGAGCTGGACTACTAACATGGAACATTATGGTAAGTACATAACTTCCTTATGTTAAGTAGTCCTATCTCTCCTGCATCCTTTACATATGGGACAGTGTCCCTAGCACCTTACCCTTGAGTGGCTCAAGGAAAAATACTCCTGAGTACCGTGGCACCAAAGGATGCTCTACCCCTGGAGATTAAATCCAATTTGTAATGAGTAATAAAAGTGTGAGGGGTAGCCTACGTAGCAGCTGCACAAATATTGTCAAGTGGAACCCTGGCTTGAAACGCTGCAGAGGTAAATTGAGATCTGGTAGAATGAGCCTTGATTTTAAAGGGTAAAGGTTTATCCTCAAAAAGTACAGTTGTGAACACTTACCATAAATGTAGATGTTCGAGTGTATTCACTGTTGCAGTCATCACATTTGGGTTATCTGCTTGCAGTAGCCCTCAGTCGGCCTGATTAACAAAGTCTTGGGTCCTGCGTCGGTTGCTGTCTCTTCTTCCATGACGTCAGATAGTCAGGGGTATAAAACATGCAGCCGACGCCATTACATCAGTTTTTCTTGCAACAGATCTCAGGTGCCCCCTTAATGGGAAGCAATAAAACATATATATATATATATATATATATATATATATATATATATATATATATATAAATATATACAAGGATATACTTCCAATATAAAAGCAAATACACCAAAAAGCTTTTAAGCATAGTAAAGGAGAGTAGAGGTATAGCCAAAAAACGTCAGGGAGCTGGAGGGAAGGTAAAGTACAGTTGTGTACACTTACCATAAATGTAGATGTTCGAGTGTCTTCACTGTTGCAGTCATGACTGTAGGGTTCTCCCCTGCCGGCAGGCAGTCCTCGGTCAGCCAGAATCCCAAAGTCTTGGTCCGGCGTCGGCTGTTCAGCCATGCTCCCTGACGTCAGAGCGCCATGAGTACAAAGCTGACATCCGACACCATGTTCTCCAGTTTTTCTTGCCCCAGATGTCAGAAGTTCCAAAATGACTAAGGTCCCATACCCTTTGCAAATACACCTCAGAAGAAGGGTGAAAAAAAAAGGAATCACACAAAAGAAAAAATAAGAGGGGACAGGAGGGAGGGAAACCCAGACTGCAACAGTGAAGACACTCGAACATCTACATTTATGGTAAGTGTACACAACAACTGTACTATGTTCATCATGTTTCACGTTGCAGTCATGACTGTAGGGTAGAATCCCAAAGCAGAAAGAAAGGGAGGTGGTCATAAAGTAGAGGGGGCGGCTATAAGACCCTGCAAGACTGCAGAAGCAAAGCCTGCCTTAGACTTAGAGTAGAGAGGTAGATTGTAGTGCTTGGAAAAAGTATGCACTGAACTCCAAGTTGCAGCTTCCAAAATGTCTTTGGTAGAAACTCCCCTGAGGAAGGCAGCTGAAGTGGCAGCAGCACTGATAGAGTGAGTCCTTATACTCCCTGGGATTTGCTTTCCATGGTGTGAATAGCAAAATATAATTCCATGAGCAATCCATTTAGAAATGGTCTGTTTTGAAATGGCTTTACCTTGGGAACTTGAAGCATAAGAAACAAACAATTGTCCTGATTTCCTGATGTCCTTGGTTCTGTCCAGGTAAAAACGTAGTTGTCTGTGTACATCCAAGGAATGTAAGATCCTTTCCCCTTTATTTTGAGGACTGGGAAAAAAAGTTGGCAAGTGAATAGTTTGATTTAAAGCCACTTTGGAAACCACCTTAGGCATGAAAGTAGGATTAGTCCTTAAAGACACCTTGTCTTGATGAAAAATAATATAAGGTTCCACAGCCATAAGAGCTTGCAACTCTGAAACCCTCCTGGCAGAGGTCAGAGCTAACAGAATGGCTGTCTTCCAAGATAAAAACTTGATGTCAGATGAGGCAGCAGGCTCAAAAGGAGGTAAGGTGAGCTTTTCCAAAACATAGTTGAGATCCCAAGCAGGAATGGGAGGAGATCTAGGGGGCCTTAAGCTCTTAGCTCCTCTGAGAAATTGTCTCATGAGCTGGTTGGAAAAGATAGGAGGGTCTGTATTATAATGAGCAGAAATAGCAGAGGCATGTATCTTTATGGAAGAGAAAGAGAGACCCTTATGTAAGAGGTCTGACAGGTAAAGTAAAATCTGAGGAATGTTAGGAATAAGAGGATTAGAATCCTGAGCCTGCATCCAGGAACAAAATCTTTTCCATTTTCCTGCATAAGATTTTCTAGTGCTAGAACATCTGGCCTCTAAAATGACATCCATAACCTGCTTGGGTAGGAGAGAATGAATCAAAGATCCTGGATTAACCAGGCCACCAGGCTGAGAGTTTTGACATGGGAATGTAGAATCTGACCCTGGTGTTGGGACAGAAGGTTCGGAATCTGTGGTAAAACCCAGGGTGGCTCTAGACAAAGGTTTTTCAGTGTTGGGTACCAAAACTGTCGAGGCCAGTTTGGGGAAAGCAAGATTATCATCTTGGGCTTGTCCTGCTTGATCTTTAGTAATACCCGTGGAAGAAGAGGAAGAGGTGGAAAGGCATATCCCAAGAGGTTTCTCCAGCTGAATGATAGAGCATCCACTTTCCAAGCTTGATCGTGGAACGTCCTGGTTCAAAAAATTTGTAGTTGATGATTGAGGTGAGATGCAAAGAGGTCTATGTGAGGACATCCCCAGACTGCTGTAAGCATCTTGAATATTTCGGAGTCCAACATCCATTCGTGTGGATCCAAAAGGTTTCTGCTCAGACTGTCTGCTAGGAAGTTTTGCTTCCCTGGTAGAAACTGTGCTTGAAGGTCCAGATTGCAAGCTAGAGCTGTGTTCCAAAGATCCATGGCTAGTCTGCAAAGGGGATAGGAATGAGATTCCCCTTGCTTGTTTATGTACCACATAACTGTGGTGTTGTCTGTCCGTATCAGTAGTTGTCCTGGTTGTAGAAGATTCCTGAAGGCCAATAGAGCTTTCTGAACGGCTAACATTTCCTTTAAATTGATATGCAGGTGCTTCTGATCCTTTGTCCAAAGGCCCTGCAGACAATTGCACCGAAAATGGGCTCCCCATGCATAATCTGAGGCATCCTTGGTTAGAATCTGAGTGGCAGGAGGCAGACAGAAGTGTTTTCCTTTGTTTAGAGTACATGCCTTGGACCACCAAAGGAATTCCTTTAGAAGACAAGGCAGGACGGAGATCAGTATGTCTAGACTGTGACAATGCTGAGACCATACACTATTTAGGTACCACTGTATTTTCTTCATATGTAGTCTTGCATATGGTACGAGAAGGATGCAGAAGGCCATGTAACCCAGAGCCTGCAGGAATCTCCTTGCAGATAGCTGAGTTGTAGTTGCCAAGGTTTTGAAAGTTGAAGCCAGCTGTAATTGTTTTTCGTATGTCAGAAATGCCTTCTGGGTTGTTGTGTTTAGAGAAGCGCCCAGAAAAATTATCTGTTGTGAGGGTGTCAAATTTGACTTTTTTATGTTTACAGTGAATCCCAGGAACTTGAGAAGATTCTGAACAAACTGTAGATGCTGGAGTAAAACATCCTTGCTGTCTGCCTGAATAAGACAGTTGTCCAGATAAGGGTAAATTTGAATTCCCTTGAGTCTGCAATAAGCTACTACTGGAGCCAGGCACTTGGTGAAGACCCTGGGCGCAGTAGACAATCCAAAGGGCAGTGCAGAGAATTGGTAGTGCCTCGATCCTGCCTTGAACCTGAGGTATTTTATGTGTTCCTGTCTGATGGGAATGTGTAAATAAGCCTCTTTTAAATCCAAAGTTACCATTCATGCATTTTTGGTCAGCATTGGCAGTAGCTGCTGTAGAGTAAGCATCTTGAATTTTGGTATCTCTAGGAAAGTGTTAAAGACTGACAGATCCAGAATGGGTCTCCATGAATTTTGCTTCCTGGGGACTAGAAAGAGCCTTGAGTAAAAACCTTGTCCCATCTCTGAAAGTGGAACTAGTTATATGGCTTTCATAGCCAAGAGAGCTTCCACCTGGTTTAATGCCTCTGACCATTGATGTTTTGGAAGATCTGGCCATCCGCTTGGCCTTGGTGGGGTATGAAAATGGAATTTGTAACCTCTTGAAACCACATCCAGAACCCACTTGTCTTGGGTTATATGAGTCCAGTTTAGATGAAAAAGAGAAAGTTTTCTTCCGAGAGGGGCTTCCAGGCAAGAAGTTCCTGCAGCCCAACAGAGGGAGTCATTGAGTCTGTTTTCTATGAGCTTGTGACCTGTCTTCTCCTCCCCTAGGGGTGGAAGCAGTCCACTGTCTAGGTCTATAAGAGGCTTGCGTTTGAGGCCTACCTCGGGGGCGTCTATAGCTACCCCTCTGAGGCCTGTCTGAATTGGGAAAGGACCAATTTTTTGTAGGCCAATTCCTGCTAAATCTGGGTGGCTGTACTTGTAAGAAATCTTTAACTGTTTGCATGGACTTAGCTTTGTCCTCCATCTTTTTAATCACCTCTTCAGCTTTAGATCCAAATAAAACATTATGCTGAACAGGAGCATCCAATAATTTAGCCTTTACCTGATCTGGCAAATTTTGTTCCTTTAACCATGCATGCCTTCTAATTACTGTGCCAGAGGCAGCAGCCCTACAAGAAGCCTCCAAGGCATCAAATCCACAGTGTAAACCATGTTTCCCAACTTGTTCAGTGGCATGCAATAAGTCATGAAGTTCCTTATCATCTGCACAGGTGGAAATGGAAGTTAGCTTTTGTTTTAAAACAGACAGGAGAAATTGCTGGTATTTCAGCATATGAAACTGACAGTTTAAAGCCCTAATAGATAAAGTAGCAGAAGTGTACACTTTTTGCCCCATCTTTCTAAAGATCTGGAATCCTTCTCAGAGGGAATGGGGTTTTTAGCAGAAGCGGCCTTAATGCCCTTAGGACCCTGAGAAATGGTTTCAGGGTCAGCAGTAGGATTCTTGTGTAAAAACTGGTGGGAATCAGGAACCCTATAATATCTGTCTGGCTTAACAGGAGCTGAAGGAAAAGAGTCAGGGGTTAAGTTAGCCTCCGAAAAAGCATCATCCACAATATCCAAAATAGGAGGAATAGCCAGGGGCCTATGTTGGGGAAGAAGAAGAAAATTGCTTAGTCTTTTCTTAGATTCCGAGTACTCCTGTCCTTCCCAGTGGAGGTGTTCCCTCATTTCATGCAAAGTTTCCCCAAAAGAGAAATCCTCAGGGGGAGAGGCTGAAGGAATGGATTCCTCAGCATCAGAATCCTCATAAGGAGGGAAAGAATATTCCTGGTCAGAAGAAGAAACAGAAGAAACAGAAGCCTGATCAGAGAAGTCATGATAAACTTCCTGCCTTGGCCTTTTATCTGGAGGGGGATGTGAACCCCTAATCATAGTAAGTAAGTCCTCTGCCATTTTAAGTAACTGTTTCTGAGACTTGGGAGCCAGATCAGAAGATGCCTGGGTTGCAGTCTTTGATTTGGAAGGAGTCTTTGCCTTTGTCTTTGGCTTTGCCTTTATCAGAAGCTGAGAAGGCCTGAAAACCCCTTTGGAAGCCAGTACCTGCACAGCGGCTCCGGACCCATCCAAAGGAGCATTGTCCAAAGGTC
Organism: Protopterus annectens; assembly: GCF_019279795.1. Classification (NCBI taxonomy): domain Eukaryota; kingdom Metazoa; phylum Chordata; order Ceratodontiformes; family Protopteridae; genus Protopterus; species Protopterus annectens. The sequence continues at coordinate 1,117,436,113 of NC_056739.1, forward strand.
CAACTGAAATATTCAAAGGCCTAGTTGGCTCCTCGTGGGAGTCCGTTTTGGCTATCGGTTCCGAAATGACCGACGACAGGGGCTGCAAAAGCACCTCACTGACGACGGCCGAACCTGAAGCTGGCTCTGCTTGTGCGATATCGTCTGATTTGGACCTCGGAGGCCTGTCTTTGTCCTTGCGTCGTTTGTGAACTCCGGTAGCTGGAACCGTATCCGACGACATTTTGTAATTAAAATGCCTACCGAAGTAATGAAAAGCAAAATCGTACCTTCGTTTAATAGTACGTTGATTGAATCTAGCACAAAACCGACAACTAGCTACGTCGTGGTCAGGGCCTAAGCAAGGAATACAGTAAGAATGAAAATTCTTATGCGGTATTTGCTTCCCACATGAAATACAATTATTAACTTTTTCTGACATCGGACTGGAGCAAGAAAAAAGTTTCCCCAATGGGGTATTTAGCTTTGATGTAGGAGAAGAAAGTCTTCGGACTGAAGTTTGATTAGAAAAAATTGCCAGGAGTCAGCCGACCGGCACTTGCAAACTGCTATCACCGCACGGCAAGAAAGACTGGGGAACATGGCGTCGGATGTCAGCTTTGTACTCCTGGCGCTCTGACATCAGGGAGCATGGCTGAACAGCCGACGCCGGACCCAGACTTTGGGATTCTGGCCGACCGAGGACTGCCTGCCGGCAGGGGAGAACCCTACAGTCATGACTGCAACAGTGAAACACGATGAACATCCAGGACTGCAACAGTGAATACACTCGAACATCTACATTTATGATAAGTGTACACAACTGTACAATGTTCTTCGTGTTTCACTGTTGCAGTCATCACATCTGGGTAGATTCCCAAAGATAAGGATGGGAGGAGGAATTTAGATAGCATTAGGACCAGCTATAACACCCTGCAAGACTGCAGTGGCAAAGCCAGCTCTGGATTTAGAGAAAATTGGAAAATGGTAATGCTTGGTGAAAGTATGTACAGAACTCCAGGTAGCAGCTTCTAGGATGTCCCTGGTAGGGACACCTCTGAGAAAGGCTGTAGAGGTAGAATGGGGTCTGATCCCTTGTGGGATAGGTTTTCCATAATGCTTATAGCAGAAATGAATGCAATGGCCTATCCATTTAGAAATGGTTTGCTTTGAAATAGCCTTCCCCTCTGCCCCTGCAGCAAATGCCACCAGCAGTTGTTCAGATTTCCTTTGAGGTTTAGTCCTGTCCAAGTAAAATCTAAGTTGTCTGTGCACATCTAAGGGGTGCAGTATCCATTCCATTTTGTTCTGTGGATTAGGAAAGAAGGTTGGCAAATGAATGGACTGATTAAGAGCCACACTGGATACCACCTTGGGCATGAAGCCGGGATTGGTTCTGAGGGACACCCTGTCTGCATGAAAGATGATGAAAGGCTCCACTGCCATAAGGGCCTGTAATTCAGATACCCTTCTTGCTGAAGTGATTGCTAAAAGAAAGGCTGTTTCCCAAGAAAGGAATTTTTGAATCTGCACTAGCAGCTGGCTCAAAAGGAGGAATAGTGAGTTTCTCCAATACAAAGTAAAGGTCCCAGGCTAAAGTTGGGGCTCTCCTGGGTGGTCTTAAATTGTTGGCCTCTCTGAGGAACTGCTTGAGCAGTGGATGAGAGAAGAGAGAAGGTTCTGTGTTATAATGAGCTGAAATGGCTGAGGCATGAATTTTGATGGAGGAAAAAGAAAGGCCCTTGTGAAGCATCTCAGTCAAGTATTGTAAAATTTGAGGTAAGATGGGCGCTGCTGTGTTCATTCCTTGATATTGGTTTCAGGCACAGAATCTTTTCCATTTGTCAGCATAAGAGTTTCTAGTACTAGGCCTCCTTGCCTCTAAAATGATATCCATCACTGGTTTACTGAGGGATGGTAAAGATAAGGTAATTAGCCAGGCTGCTAGGTTCAGGGTTTGAAGCTGAGGGTGCAGAATTTGGTTCTCCTGCTGAGACAACAGGGTAGGGGTCCGAGGCAGGCGCCATGGGGCCAACAGTGACACACTGCGCAATAGGGGGTACCAGTGTTGGCATGGTCAGTCTGGTGCAATCAATATCATCCTTGGTTTGTCCTGTTTGATCTTTAGTAGTACTTTGGAGAGGAGAGGCAGAGGAGGAAAGGCAGAAACTGATAGGTTTTTCCAGCTGAAGGACAGAGCATCCACTTTCCAAGCTTGTTTGTGGGAAATCCTTGTGCAAAATGTGTCCAATTGGTAGTTCTGGGGGGAGGCAAATAGGTCTATATCTGGGCTCCCCCATTTGTTTGTCAACATGTTGAAAATCTTTGGTTCCAGTTTCCACTCGTGTGGGTCCATGAGGTTTCTGCTTAGTCCGTCTACCAGTGTATTTAGTTTTCCTGGCAGGAATTGAGCTTGTAGATGCACTTGGTAGCTCAAGGCTGTGTTCCACAATGCCATGGCTAGTCTGCCGATGGGGTAAGAATGGGTACCCCCCTGCTTGTTTATGTACCACATAACAGTGGTGTTGTCCGTATTTACCATTAATTGTCCTGGAAGAATGTGGTCCTTGAAGGCTGTCAGAGCATTCTATACAGCTAACATTTCTTTTTGATTGATATGCAGGTACATTTAACTTGGGTTCCATTTGCCTTGAATGCGCTTCCTTACCAGGTGAGCCCCCCATGCATAGTCTGATGTGTCTGTTAGGGTTTGGGTGGCAAGGGGTAGAGTGAATGGTAGTCCCTTTTTTGGTGGCAGGCCTCTGCCCACCAAAGGAACTCTAGGCGTAGGCAAGGTATGATAGGAATCATTGCTTCTAGATCCTGAGAATGTTGACACCATAGGCTTTTTAGATACCATTGTAGTTTCCTCATATGCAGTCTTGCATATGGAATTAGAAGAATGCAGGAGGCCATGAACCCCACAGCTTGCAGTATTTGCCTTGCAGATAGCAGGATTTTTGTGGCCACTAGTTTGAAGTAGGTTGTCAAATGAATTTGTTTCTCTGGCGTGTGGAAAGCCATCTGGGAAGTTGTATTCAAGTTTGCTCCCAGGAATATAATTTGTTGACAGGGTACCAGGTGTGATTTCTTTTCATTTATGGTGTACCCCAGACAAGTTAGAACCCTTTGTACAAAGGCCAGATTATTCAAAAGTATGTCCTGGCTTTCTGCCTGAATTAGACAATCATCCAGATATAGTTATATTTCAATATTTATTTGCCTGCAAAATGCAATGGCTGGAGCTAGGCACTTTGAGAATACCCTGGGTGCAGTAGATAAGCCAAAGGGCAGTGCAGAGAACTGATAGTGTGTGTAACCTGCTTTGAAGCATTGGTATCTTCTGCAAGATTCCCTGATTGGGATGTGCAGATTTGCTTCCTTTAAATCAAGTGTTGCCAATCAGGCATCTTTGCCTAGCATAGGAAGCAACTGGTGAAGAGTCAGAATTTTGGAATCACCAGGATAGGATGCCATGAATTGTCTTTTCTGGGTACCAGGAAAAGTCTTGAGTAGAAACCTTGTCCCTTGTCCACTTCTGGTACAGTCTGAATAGCCTTTATGCTTAAGAGAGAGAGAGTACTTGCTTTTGAGCCTCTGCTCACTGATTTTGGGGTAGATCTGGCCAACCGTTTGGGGTTGGTAACGTGTGGAAGTGAAATCTGTATCCTTGGGACACTATATTTAAAACACATTTGTCCTGGGTAATGAGTTCCCAATTCTTTGCATGTAGAGCAATCTTTCCCCCCAAAGGGGCAGTCAGTTGAGAAGTGCTTGGAAGTTTTAAAGTTAAGTCATTGAGACATTTTACCATAGGGGGAGTTTTACTACTCCCAGATTTGGAAGTGGGGGCCCCCCACTGCTTAGTCCTGAGCGTACCCTGGCACAGTTTGCATAGATTTAGCTTCTTCCTCCATCTTTTTAAGAACTTCTTCTGCCTTATTGCCAAACAGGCAATCCTGATTTAAGGGAGCATCCAGTAATTTAGCTTTAACATGATCTGGCAAGGATTACTCCTTAAGCCAAGCATGCCTTCTAAGTACAGACCCAGTGACAGCAGCCCTGCAAAATGCCTCTAGTGAATCAAAACCACATTGCAAAGTATGTTTTCCAACTTGTTCAGCAGAATGCATTAAATCCTGTAAATCCTTATTTTCAGCACAATCAGGAATCAACATTATTTTCTGTTTAAGCAATCCAATAATATGCTGCTGATAGTTTAACATATGAAACTGGCAGTTTAAGGCACTAATGCCAAGGTTGCAGAAGTGTATACCTTCTTACCTCATCTATCCAGCACCCTGGAGTCTCTATCAGAGGGGGTAGGATTTTTGGCATTAGTAGCTTTAATGCCCTTGGGTCCCTGTGAAATGGTCTCAGGATCTGCAGTAGGATCTTTGAAAAGGAACTTGTGAGAGTCAGGAACCCTGTAATATCTATCAGGTTTTCTGGGAGCAGGAGGTAAAAAGTCAGGGGCCAAGCTAGATTCCGAAAAGGCATCATCAACAATGTCTAGTAAAGGAGGGCTAGCTAAAGGCCTGTGCTGGGGCAGGAGTAAGAAATCCCTAAGCCTCTTTTTAGAATCAGAGAAATGCTGGCTTTCCCAATGAAAATGCTCCCTAAGAGTATGCAAGGTTTCACCAAAAGAGAAATCCTCCGGGGGAAATCAGAGGGAATAGAGTCCTCAGCATCAGAATCCTCATAGGTAGATAAGGGTAAATCCTGGTCATCAGAGGAACCAGAAATTTCAGAATCCTGGTCAGAAGTATCATAAGCAAACTCAGTCCTAGGTCTCTTAGAGGGGGAAGGTTGGCTTCTCCTGATTAAAGTAATAAGGTCTTCAGCCATTCATATCATTTGTTTTTTAAGCATAGAGGCCTGACCATGCGGTCTGGGCATCAGTTTTCTAGGCATGGTTCAAGATTTAGGCCTTAAAGAATAAGATGGCATCAGTTTAATATGCAAGTCAGTAGGCCTGAATACACTCTCAGAAGCAGGTGCCTGCACAGCGGCTCTGGACCCATCCAAGGGAGAGACATCCGCAGGTTCCACAGTTCAAGCATCTCGCAGCATACCGGACTCTGAATAGGTCTCAGTAGAGGCCTGCAAATCTGAAGTAGTGGGTATCAGGGGCTGTGAAAGCACCTCACTGAGTACCAGCGAACTGGTGACTGACTTAGGAGAAGCGTCATCTGCAGCTTTGGACCTAGGCGGCCTGTCTCTGTCTTTATCTTTGCGTTTTTTTTGGAATGTCGGTAGTCGGATGGCTTACCAAAGACATATCTGGGTAATTGAACCGAGCACCAAAATATTTAGAAGTGAAAATATACTGACAATGGATAGTTCATGGTTTAAATAAGGCACAAAACCGACAGCGAGGTACGTCATGGTCAGGGCCTAGGCAAGGATTACAGTATGAATGAAAATGTTTATGAGGTATTTGCTTTCCACAAGAAATGCAATTATTTACTTTTACTGACATCGGTATAGAGCAAGAAAAGGTTTCCCCAATGGGGTACTTAGCTTTTAGTTGAAGACTTCGGTTCTGAAACTCGAAAATGAACATTTCAGGAGTCAGCCGACCGGTATTTGTGAACTGCTTCTGCTTCAGGCACCGCAAGGCAAGAAAGAATGATGTAATGGCATCGGCTGCATGTTTTATACCCCTGACTACCTGACGTCATGGAAGAAGAGACAGCAATCGTTGCAGGATTCAAGACTTTGTTAATCAGGCCGACTGAGGGCTACTGCAAGCAGATAACCCAAATGTGATGACTGCAACATTGAAACATGAAGAACATCTGTAAACATAAGCTATACAGCTAGAAATCCAGTTAGAGACAGTCACTTTGGAAACTGGTAAGCCCAACCTGGATTCGGAGAAGGAAATGAACAATTGATACAATTTTCGAATGTGTTTAGTCCAGTGCAAATAAAAACGTAATTGTCTATGGACATCCAGTTGGTTAAACCTGTACTCAGCTGCATTGGAGTGATTCGGAAAGAAAACCGGAAGTTCTATGGACTGATTCAAGGTGGTATGGGAACAGACCTTGGGGACAAAGAAAGGGTTAGTATGAAGGGACACCCCCTGTCTTTATGAAAAATCAGATAAGGCGGTTTAAAAGACATGGCTTGCAGTTCTGACACCCATCTGGCAGATGTTATAGCCACCAAAAAGAATGTCTTCCAAGACAAGCACTTCAAAGAGCATGAATGAGAAGGCTCAAAGGGCATTGATGTTAATTTTGATAACACAAAGTTTAAATCCCATGAGGCCACAGGCTCCTGAACTGGAGGTCTGAGCAAAGTGGCACCTTTGAGGAAGGTTTGCACAATTTATGAGACATCAAGTTAAAATCTGGAAACCCCAAATGGAAATTTGAAATTGCTGCCAATTGGACTCTGATAGTGGCAGCTGCAGATCCTTGGTGAAATAGTTCAGAGAGAAACTCCAAAACCACTGGAATGGAGGCAGTGAAGGGGGTCAACAACCGTTTTCTCCACCCAAAGAGAGAATCTTTTCCATTTACTGGAATAAAGTTTCCTAGTTGAAGGTTTATGAGAAGACATATGGATATGAGTCACGGAAGGCGAGATGTCATGAAGCATGACTAGGGATGGAACTGGAACAGCCATACTGTCAAATTGAGGGTGTGTAACGAAGGGTGAAGTGAACCTGACATGTGAGTCAACAGGTCTGGAACTGTGTCCAGAATCCAAGGATCGTCCAGGAGAAGAGGCCCGAGGAAGGGGAACCAAACTTGACGAGGCCAGTAAGGAGCAATGAGGATCAATTTGCTTCCCAGCTGTTTCGCTTTCTGAATCACCTTTGGAATGAGAGGAAAGGGAGGAAAAGCATACAGGAGACCCAGGGGCCAATCGTGAACAAGTGCATCTCTGGGTGACTCCCCCAGAGGGGGGGATGAGGGAAAAGTAGCTGCTGCATTTGGCATTGATTGGACTGGCAAAAAGATTGCAGCAAGGCTGTCCCCACCTGCGGAAAGTCTGTTCTGCTGTTTCCTGTTTCAGAGACCACTCGTGAGGCATCAAGATCACCCGGCTGAGCTTGTCGGCTATCACGTTGGTCATCCCTGGAATGTGTGTCTCCACCAGATAGCGCTGGGAAGATATCGCCCATTCCTAAACTCGCATGGCCTCTTGACAGAGTGGGTAAGATCTGGTTCTGCCCTGTTTGTTGATATGCCATACTACCGACATGTTGTCTGACTGTATTGCAATAGTACCCAGAGGTAGAAGGTCATGAAGTGCTTGCAATGCCAGGAGCACCACCCTCATCTCTAGAATGTTGATATGCAGGTGGGCCTCGTGGCCTTGCCATGTGCCTTGGACAGTCCTGCCTGGATAATGTCCCCCACCCTATCTGTGATGCATCCGTGGTCACAGTGGCAATGGGTTGGCAAGGATCAATTGAAGAGCCCTTGGTCAGTTGATTGGGTAATGTCCACCAAAGGAGGTCCTTCTTGCAAAATTCTGTCAGTAGAATGTGATGGGATAATGGAAGGTGCTGAAAGGACCATTGGGATGACAGGAGCCACTGAAGAATTCTCATGTGTAACCTGGCTAGTGGCACTAATAGTATGGTGGAAGCCATGGTCCCAAGGAGCTGCAGAATAATCTTGGCTTTGACCCTTTGTAGGGGAGAAGAAACTGAATTTGAAACACCAGGTTTTGTGCCCTTTTGGCAGGAAGATGAACCACCATGTTTACTGTGTCTATCTCTGCGCCTATAAAATTCACAGATTGAGAGGGCAATAAGGCAGATTTTTACCAATTTATAGAGATTCCCAGTTGGGCACAAAGCTGAAAAGTATTGTCCTTGCTCTGAAGGAATAGATGCCTGGTTGGGGCGGTCAGGAACCAGGTGTCCAAATACGGAAACACCTGGAATCCTAGATGTCTCAGGTGAGCTGTCACTACTGCCATATATTTGGTGAACACCCTAGGGGCTGTGGTGAGACCAAAGGGCAGAGCACGGAACTGGAAGTGACTGGCTCCCAGCCAGAAGCGTAGATGACTCCTTGATGCCCTGTCCATTTTTATGTGATAGTAAGCATCTTGGAGATCTATTGACCACATCCAATTGTCTTTCCCTAACAATGGAAGTATAGACTGCAGTGTTACCATCCAGAACTTGTCCTTCTTTACTGATTCATTCAATCTGCTAAGGTCTAGAATGGGCCTCCAGTCCCCTGTATGTTTTGGCACTAAAAAGAATCTGGAGTAAGTTCCGGATCCTATTAGGTCTTCTGGGATGGTTTGGATGACTCTTTTTGACAGCAATTTGTTGACCTCCACAGTTGCCTGATCCCTGTGATTGGGTGGAGCATCTGGGATTTTCTTGGGAACAAAAGGTGGAAGAGAAAAGGGTATTACATAACCTCTGGTAATAATTTTTTGTACCCACTTGTCTTGAGTGATACTTAGCCAGGCTTTTGGATACAAAGAAATGCAACCCCTGACTAGCCCCAGAGAAGCACAGTCGGGCCCCACATCAGGAGCGCTGGTAAGACCGGCCCCGAAAGGAATTGTGACCTCCCTGGTTTTGTGGACCACCCCTGCCTCTACGGCGATGTGTACCATTTCCTCCTCCTCCTCTGCCTCTGAAGGAGGAGTCACCCTGTGCTTCCTGGAAAAACTTCTGGGACTTCTTGAACCACATTTTACCGCCCCTCTGACCCTTAGGGTATGGTCTAGAGGGAACAGTAAAATTACTCCCATGGCAGAGAGTGTTTTTCCTTCTTGCTCACACCAGGTGAGAGTATCCTTTACCTTGGATCCAAACAATGAGGAACAGTTGAATGGGGCATTGGCAAAGGTAGACTTAAACGATTCCATAAAGTTACACAAATGCATCCAGGAATGTCACCTCAAGGAAATTCCTGAATCCGCTGCCCTGCTTGCACCATCAACCACATATGAAATAAGCCACATGGAGGAGTTAACAATAGAGGTCAAGGTGGTCAACTGGGCAGAAACCTTGTCAGGGACTCCCTCAGTACATGTACCTTGTATAGAATCTCATAACTCTTTAAGGAGATCTCTCTGGAGCCTCGTAAAGTGAGTAAGGTAATTCAGTGATCTAAGGGTAAATGCCGCTGAAGAAAATATATACTTCCCAAATCTGTCCATCATTTGAGACTCCTTATTCAGCGGATGAACAGAAGAAGAAGTCTCAGCTAACTCCTTCTTTGTGGCTGCCGCCACCACCATGGCATCTACAGGCACACCTTTAGATAAAAAGTCTTTTCCTGGAGGGGAAGAAAGGAACTTGATCGGTCTCCTGGGAACTGGCTCCATGGCATCAGGAGTATCCCACACCTTTTGCCTAACTAAATCCATCAGTTCATTGAAGGGTGAAGACACCCAAGAGGCAGAAGGTTGAGATCCGAAAGCCTTCAGGTACACCAACTCCTCATCAGAAGGGGTGACAGTGGGCCAGTCACACCTCTGTTTAAGGATCTCCAGGATGTCTATGAAGGAGACATCTTCAGAGAATGACTTGGGGGGACCCTTCTGACTCCTCGAGGTCAGTGTCAGCATGCCAAAGACTCATCCTGGGAATCAACATGCTTCTTCTTACAAGTCCTCTTCCATGGGGGCTCCTCAGAAGGACATTCCGGGGAGGTCTCAGAAGAGTGGGGTCTCTGCTGCCACTGGAGGGAGTAGGAGCTGAGACAGAAGTAGGTGCCATGGGGGGGGAAGAGTGCCAGTACCTCTGGTAGGAGCTGACGGTCAGGACAGCACACTCCTCATCATCTCGAAAGCCGACCTCTCCAGCTCCGAGGACCTCTCTGGCTCTGAGGAGACTGAGGATGCCATCAGTGCCAGAGCCATTGGCTCCAAGATAGATGCAGGATCCGAACTCACCCTAGCCAACACACCAAGAGGAAGACTCAGAACCGAAGAAGTTTGGTTCCATGCATCCCTGTCAGGGCCGACCGGAAAGCTTTGAGCCCTGGACACTACGGATGCCACCAAAAGTGTTGTAGCAGAACTCGGCTCAGAAACAGCCACAATGGGAGCTGGAGCTGAAAGTTCCACCAGTGGCACCAAGCCCTCTGGCTCCAAAAGACCAGCATGGCTCAGAGGAGAAATGAACACAGAGGGTTGAATGGGCTTGAGTGGCTCCAGAACCAATGGGTTGGAGCCAACAACAATTTAGGCAAAGCAGATGACTTCAAAAGTCTCAGCACTACCCTCTCCACATCTTCTTCTGATAAACTCCTGGATGACATAGTAGGAGATCGAGATCTGGAAGGTACAGGAGACTTCATTAACAAGGAGCTCTGAGGACACCATGGATGCCGTTGGCGCCAGAGCCATCAGCTCCAAGATAGATGCAGGGTCCAAACTCACCCTAGCCAATGCGCCAAGAGGAAGACTCGGAACCAAAGAAGTTTGGTTCCAAGCATCCCTGTTGGGGCCGACTGGAGAGCTTCAACCCCTGGACACTACGGATGGTACTGAAAGTATCGGAGCAAAACTCATCTCCAAAACAGCGACAATGGGAGCTGGAGCTGAAAGTTCCACCGGTGGCACCAAGCCCTCTGGCTCTGAAAGACTAGCATGGCTCAGAGGAGGAATGAACACAGAGGGTTGAATGGGCTCGAATGGCTCCAAAGCCGACTGGGTCGGAGCCAACAACAATTTAGGCAAAGCAGGTGGCTTCAAAAGTCTCAGCACTACCCTCTCCACATCTTCTTCCGATAAACTCCTGGATGACATAGTAGGAGATTGAGATCTGGAAGGTACAGGAGACTTCGCTAACAAGGAGACTGGTAGAGGATCCATAGACCGGCTCCAAGAAGTGGTCTCAAGAGTCTCAGCGGTCGGCTTTGAAAAACTTGGAACCGACCCTGCAACAACAATGCCACTCTCAGTCAGCTCCGAGGTCTGTGGAGCCGATGAGAAAGTTTTCACAACTTTAAGAGGTGGCTCCGAGACACCAGCTGGTGCTGGGGAGGGCCTCTTGGCAGACTTGGAGGATGATGAGGAACTAGACAAATCTTCCTCGAAGAAAGGTTTAAAAAGACCTTTTAGAATTAACTTGTTCTTCCTTTCCTGCAACACCCTAGGACTAAATGCATGACAAAATAAACAGGTCTCCTGCAAATGGATGGCCCCTAAACAGTAAACACAGTTACCATGATCATCCATTAAGGACATCTTTGGGGAGCACTTAACACATTTCTTGAAGCCGGATGGCTTATGCTCCTTACTCTCTTTAGACATTCTGTAATCAGTAGAACACACACACATAGAAGAAGAAGAAGAAAGAGGAGGAGGACTAGGTCCTCTAACTTAAACGGGCCTATCCCTGCTGAAAAGAAGATACCACGGGGACTAGGTCCTCTAACTTAAATGGGCCTAGCCCAGGCAAGAGGGATAGGGTCTTCTAACTTAAACAGACCCAACAGTTATAAGGGAAGAAAACACACTCAACAGAACAGTGAAGAACAATAATAACACAAGTCAACTGCAAATACAAACAGAACAAAGTTCTGTTAACAATATTAGCAAAACGATGCTAACAGCAATCTAATAACTCTAAATAGCAAGCGGAAACCGCCAAATTCAATCTAAACACACAGAATACTAGTGCGCAAAGGGCACCTACTTTAATCCAAATAGTAAGCCTGGTACACGGGATACTAAGAAGAAATTAACGGCCAAAGGCCAAAAATTGCACCAAATGGTGCAAATAGAAGATAACAACTTTAAATATAACTACGCTAATTGAAAACTATAAACAGTAACAATTTAACTATATTGAACCATATAACTAATCTAAGTTAAACAGTGAAGAAAACTTTGAAAAAGGTGAAAATATGCAAAGACTTAGCCAGAGCCAAAGAGAAGGACAACTGAACTCGTTGACGCGGCAAACGAGATCTGGGGATTGTACTGGTGCACCATGGGATACCTACCTACCTAGCCATGAGCCAACCAGAAGTCTTCCAGCTTGTAAATAGGCCGAGTCGGAGCCGAGGATCGGCTCCAATCCCATATATAAAGAAAGAAGATGAGATAGGACTACTTAACATCAAAAGGATAACTGCCAAGTGTTAGAGTTAAAGAAAGTGACATCAGGCTGCAAAGAATCAGTCTAAATCAGATACTGTCCTCAGTGGAAGACAGGGAAACAATATGGCAGACAGGTTCATAGGTGAATATTAGGCCAACTGCCCTGAAGGGTCATTTTAAGCCTAGCAAATAACCCAGTGTTAGAATAAATCCCTGTACCTTATGTCTGTGAGATCAAGACCTTAACCATTATGCTGTTTTTAGATAATTGGATGCATTTACTATCATTTATTTTATTTTACAGAATATATGAGAACTTAAAAGTGAATTTTAGTTCTTCGGGTTACTTCTGTGTTTGTTCATGGCCCTGTTTGTGGTTGCCCAGCAGTCTGTGCTGCATTAACTTGTGCAGCCTGTACCTTATACCACAGAATGTGTTACCTAATGTTTTTACCATTATCTTATGATCAGTACAGCATGACCATTCTGTTTTCTAATGCAAGCTTTCCATGAACATGCTTTTGCCTCCTTTGTCAGCAGTGAACTCATGTGGTGTACAGGCTGCTGTATGGTGTTTACCCTGGCGCCTTTCTAGGTTTTGGAGTGATTAAGAAATTTCAAGAAAATGATCTGCAGCTAATCTGGCAGGACTTCACAGCTATGGCATGTAATATGTGTTTTTTTTTGTGTTTATATTATATATTCAAAGCTTCAAAATTTCGAACCTCATATGTTTGACAACATATGAGCGAAACGTGAATCTTCGAAAATATATAATAAAAATGTAAAATAAAACCACTTACCTTAACGCTCTGAATAGTCTCTTACTAGTAATCGCTCTGCATTCATGAAGACCCACTTCTGACTGACATACAATGACATTCTCCACTCAAACACCAGTCCAGGATGGAGGATACCTCACTTCAGACTCCATTGAATCTAGTGCACAAGACAATGACTCTCTCCTGTGTCTCCAGTGAATCTGCCAGTGCTAAAAATGTCCTCATTGTATACAAGGACAAATTACATAGTTGGTCTCATAATAATCCATTAAGCCAACATGCAGGAAATTCTCCTTTAATTAAAAATAGCAAAACAGACTGCTTTTAAAGAAACAGTACTATTTGCATAGTATTTATATCATACAATGGTATTAGTAATGCATTAAAACCAAATTAAAGCACTATTTTATAATATTCCCATCATAAAGAATATTCACTTCTCTGAAATGCTACAACACACACATCCATATGCAATGTGGACATTGCTAATACACATTTCAATATATTTTTTATAATGGGGGAAGAAACTACAGCCCCATGTAAAATCTCACAAAGACAAAGGGAGGATATTCTGACTCTGCATAGAAGATATCCCAAAATTATTGCATAAATAAAAAATATAAGCACTATTCCAAAGGAAGAAAATACAGGTTACTAATCAACACAAACATTAGTAAGAGATTTGCCATGTAGCCTAGCTAGGTACCCATCACCAACTATTCACAAATGATCTAATTAAGCTCAATGAAGGTTGAAGTTTATAATTAAGGGAAGAACAAATGTCTCAGCAAGCTGTCAACAGTGGAGAGTTATGAGTCTGTGATAAAAATAAGTTAGTACAGGGGACTTGTCTGAAGATCCTGTGGGGAACACTATTCACCTAGTACACAGCAGGGGAAGTTGGATAAGCCTTTGAGGTATTTCTATAAAACACAAACTAAGGCTGGGAGGATAGCAATGTTTTTGAATCTGCACAGACATGGTTCGACATTTTTGGGCTCTTTAATAAAAAAGACATTGCTTTCATAAAAGGGATAGTGCTGAGGAATGCTAACATATTTTTAATATTATTCACTGAAGCATAGTTCCTAATAGGCCAAGAAAGAAAATTTTGTAATAACAGAATATGCTCATAGGCATACCTCCCAACCATACCGAATTACTTGGTTTTTACCAAGTTTTGTGGTCCAAATAATGGGGTGCCATGATTCCAGAGTGGCACAATTCATTTCCAAATTTTTTCCCAGTTTTTATTTTTATTTTTTTTGTTTTTTGAGCTGACATCATCAAGTGTGCAATGATGTCAGCACCGTCAGCCTGTCGGAATTGAGCTCAAGGGCTCACACACACACATTTCCGGCTGTTACTAGCAAGCGGGAAGCTGGAAACTGCTGTTTGCGAGCGGGAAGGACATTATTTTTATGCTAGCTGCTTTGGATACTAGTGAGGCTGCTTTTGTGAGTGGAGAAGTGGATAGGAAACATGCTGGCTGCTTTCTGTTGGGAGCGGGAAGGAATTTATTTGCTTTCACAAGTGGAGACTGCTGGAAGAGAAGAGAAGCTGCTTTTGCATGTTATGTGGACCAGGAGAAAGATCGTGGGTACTGCAGAGCTTTTGAGGTATCTTCTTGTGAACGAGTGGTGTGTGTGTGTGTGTGTGTGTGTGTGTGTGTGTGTGTGTGTGTGTGTGTGTGTGTGTGTAAATGCCCCAGGTGAATAGACCTGATGGCTAGCGAGGTACTCAGTCAGGCTCAAACCTGTACCTTGGGTACAGGTAAAAAGAGCCTAAAGTCCCTGGCCACCACCACTTGTGAATTTATGCCTCACATTTTTGCTCTCTTCCTCATAAAAATCTGTGCTTTTCTGGATTTTTGTGGCAAATCTCTGAAGGAATGAATTCACTAAATAATGACAGGCATTTGAATTTCAGACTTCATATTCTTCAGTTTATAAGATCAGTATTTGAAACTTGTGCCTATTTTGGGGCTGTATTCCCCCATTATTGGCTTTGTCCATTTTTTTTTTTGTGCTAAGACGTTGAGAGCTATGGTGAGAAGTGAAAACTGAATTCACTAAATGATAGCCATTTAAGCTTCAGTCTTTCTTTCTTTCAAGAAACTGCTGATTTGGCATAGTGGTATGTTGCTCTGAGTGTAGTGCACAGGGTCATAGGTTCAAGACTTGGCAGTGAAATGCTTGGTGGTAACATAACATTTTATTCTAGCAACTTTACAAAATTATACAAGCAATGTTTAAAATTTGTCCCTGGTTTTTGGCCTTTTGTCCCCCCCCACAAAAAAAAATGAAATTGAAAATAAGTGGAAGAAGCTTTGCAAGATGCCTATGGCTTACACTACTGTCATTTTATATATATATACATATATATATATATATATATATATATATATATATATATATATATATATATATATATATATACACACACACATATATATATATATATATATTATATATATATATATATATATATACAGTTATACCTGACTTAGGGATAGGGGCGGGTTAAGTGAGTTAGGGTTAGGGAGCGGGTTAGGTAAGTGTGCGGTAGGGATAGACTTTGGGATAGGGGTGGGTTAAGTGAGTTAGGGTTAGGGAGTGGGTTAGGTACGTGTGCGATAGTGACGGACCTTAGGGTTAGGGTTGTCGATAGTTGTGTATGTAAGGTTTAGTGTGGGTTTGTAAGGATTTTGGTGTGCTTGTGTTGTGTGTGTGGTTTGTGGAATGGGGATGTGTTTTGTTTTTTATTGTTGTTATTGTGGTGTGTGCAGTGTATGGGGTTTCGTGTTTGTGTACCGTCGGTTATTTCGTTGTCGGGTATGTGAGGTTTCGTGTTAATGCACTGTCGATTATGTGGTGTCGGTGATGTTGTTGTCGGTGTTGTGTGGTTTCGACTATGTCAGGTAGAACCATATATACATATATATATATATATATATATATATATATATATACACACACATTGTGTGTGGAAGTAGACTTTTATGATGGAAATGTTCTAAATTGGGCAGTTTTGTCATTATTGGTTCATGCATTTTTTTTATTGCCTACTGGAAAAATATTCAAACAATAAATTTAAAATGTGCTCTAAGTCTAACAAGTCTGCTGTATTATACAAGGAATGTAATTTAACAAAGTCAGGAAGGTCTATCAAAGAACACATGTATGATTCTTGTTTTGTGTGCAAGGGACCTATGATTTGAAAACAGCCCAAAGGTAATCTTTATCCTCCACTGGCCAGATGCATTTTCTTTAGATGTGGTGTGGGTTTCAATGCAGTTTCAATGAATGTGAGTTTCAAGGGCAGAGAATTTTTAATGCTAAGTCTATTTTCATTGTGAGACAGTATTGCTTTGTTTAGCAGATGTCTATTAGTGTTTGTGCATTGTGCTATAAAATGTAAAAATAAAATCCAAATAATCATTGTAGAAGTAAAGAAGCATGTACACATTAGTGTTTATGGTAAATGGGGGGAAATAGCCAGGTAATGGGACATCGGAATTGCTGCAGTGGAACTGATGCCATATTTTGGTTATCTGTTCTTCAGTTTGCGTTTGAATGTTGGTATCCCACAATTCCATTAGAATGTGTGGGGTTACGCAATTATGTATGCAAATGTTATGATAATCAGCATACCGATTTGTACCTATTTTTCATGGGCCTTGTCCAGATTTTTGATGATTCCAGGTTGAGACGTATGCTCATAGGGTAGATTAAAGATAACAAGGACTAGACAGCTATTTTGAGGATGTGCCACATGTAGTTATACAATACTGATGGTTTTTCAAGTGCTAGTCTAGTGATAGATCATTTTGTTGAAAATCACCCACCCCCTACCAAAAAATACAGTAGTGATAGTGTGTGAAGAGAGAGGCAAGCCACATACCACACATGCAACACACTTTAGCCTCTGAAACACTTTGCTTAAACAACATCTTATGAAGTGGCAAAACATCTGAGAAAGTTAAGAAGTTTCAAGAAAATGATCTGCAACTAATTTGGAAGGACTTCACAGCGACGGCATGTAATATGTATTTTTTCCAAGACATTGGCCATATTGGTCCTCTAGTAATTTCTTTTTTTATACTGAGATATCTGTTTAACATGTAGGAAAGCACTGATGGGTAATACAACTTGATATGCATAATGGCAGGTCCACAACAAATTAAAATAAATAAAAATGACAGTGTGACAATTTAATGTTTTATCCAACTTAGCTCCTCTGTTCTCACAGACCTTCTATGGCATAATAAAAAAGTGAAAGTATAATTAATATGTGTGTGTGTGTGTGTGTGTGTGTGTGTGTGTGTGTGTGTGTGTGTGTGTGTGTGTGTGTGTGTGTGTGTGTGTGTGTGTGTGTGTGTGTGTGTGTGTGTGTGTGTGTGTGTGCATATATATATATATATATATATATATATATATATATATATATATATATATATATATATATATATATATATATATATATATATATATATATATATATATATATATATGGGTCTACTTTGACCCATCAAAATTACATTTCAAGGAATCGTAAACAGACCAACTCTTTTTCACAAAAGTGCACAAATAAACCTAAAAAACAACACAACATGAGGCACATTTATGCAGAGAGGCAAGCCCCCCTGCACCTCCCACCCCCGCTACTTTTATATTCTCACTCCAAGATCACACTACAGAGGGAAAAGGGAATATTCAAATAACAGAGACCAGCATTTAAATGTGGTTGAAAATACTCAGTTTTTATTAAACATTAGCATCAAAAGGGTAGGATAAAAACTTCTAACCCCACAAAAAACAACCAGACTGGTTTCAGCTGAGATAGCCTTCCTCAGTGTAAAACAGAGCTTATACACATCCAGATTATTTATACAAATCCTTAACGAAAGCTGCCTATTGGTTAATTACAAAGTGATCATTCAATCCAGGCTGAAAAAGCCCACCCAATTTGATAATCCACTTTTTCTCTTTATAATTAAGAACTGTATGCCCTCCCAGATTTATTGGTCTTGTCACCGAATATTCTATCAATGACAGTAAATCTGAAGGAAGCAGTGACATGTTTAAGTGTATGTTTGTATAGTGGACTGGACTGTGTTTTATTCTTGATATCACTCAAATGTTCACTGATACATAAGCGTAAAGGTCTAGATGTCTGGCCAATATAGAATGCAGAACATGTACATGTTGCTACATATATAACCCAGTCAGACCCACTATTAGCCAAAAAGTTGATGTCATAAACAAGACCAGTATTTTTGCTGCTGAACTGTTTGGATTTATTCACTCGAGTGCAGTGTGTGCAGTGCCCACAAGGGACACAACCACATAGCACATTCCCTGTAATAGTTTGTTGTTGTTGAGTTCTGGAAATCCCTTGATAATACCTGTAATGACTAAAATGAGACCCAAGTGTTTCCCTCTACAAAAAGAAAAAAGGCATTCATTACCAACAATATCCAATAGCCTACAAAATGCCATCAAGATATTCCAATGCCTATTAATTATATCAATAAATGCCCCAGTGTTACGTCCATAAGTGGTAACCAACCTCAAATCAGGTATCCTATCAGATGGATGTTCTTTGTATGTCAACAGATCCTTCCTATCGTGGCTGGAGGCCCAATTACTGACAGTAATAATACTGCCATATTTGTAGCCTCTATTTTTGAATCTTAGTACAAGATCACTCCTATATTGTTCATACTTGAACAAACACATTTAACCAGAAGAAATTGTGATTTGGGGATGTTCCTAATAATATGTTGGGGGTGAAAGCTAGATGCATGAATTAATGAGTTGTACTGGGGGTATTTAGAGAAAATTTGACTGTCCAGACTACTGTCCAAATTTCTAGTGACCAAAACATCCAGAAAAGTTATCGTATGTGTATTATAATGGACCATAAACCAGATTCTCCACTTATTCCCGTTAAGATATTCCACAAACTCATGCAAATATGTACTGCCAGCTCTCCACACCAACCAACAATCTTCCAGGTAACATCTCCTAATATCAATTTCCTCCAAGTACAAATTATGCCCAGAATTATAAATAAGTTGGTCTTTCACATAAGCCATAAATAAGTCAGCATAGATGGGGGCAAAAGATGCCCCACAGCTGTACCCTGTACCTGCCAATAACATTGATCCTGAAAATACAAAACATTTTTGGTTAAAACATGCTCTGCTAAACAAACCAAGAATGTATTATATCCTGGCTGATACAGTTCACTTTTGTCTAGCCAGTATTGTAGGGTACAAAGGCCAGCCCAATGTGGAATGTTGGTATGCAAGGAGGTAACATCAAGTGTACAAAGAAGCCAGCACAGTTCTAATCGCATGTCAGAAATGATACTCAAAAACTGCATAGCATCCTGTATACATGCTCTAATAAATTTCAATAATGGTTGTAAATATTTAGTTAGGAACTGTGAAAGTGGTTCAGTGACGGACCCTCTTCCTGAGGCTGTAGGTCTCTCTGGTGGATTATGTAAATCCTTATGAATCTTGGGCAGATGATATAAGTATTGGGATTTGGGGTCCTGTACCATTAGATGGTATACATTAGAATCACTAATAATATCCTCCTCCCTTGCCACTTTTAAGAAATTATCAATTTCTGCCTTGAACCTAGAAGTTGGATCTAGGGGCATGACCATATAGTATCGGCCATCCCTTAATTGTCTTTGGGATTCATTGTAATAAATATCCCAATCCATTACCACCACAGCTCCTCCCTAATCTGCTGGTAAAATAACTAGCTTCCTCTTATTTTTTAGATTGGATACCACCTGTGCTTCATTTTTTGAAAGATTATGAGGTAATATGCAGTGTTCATGAGCATGAAAATGTAAATCTTTAAGAACACTGGACTGGAGCAACTCCACCTGTTGCTGCATGTGTGCCATATAAGTAGATTTGTGAAATTTATAGGAATCAATATTAGTATCAGTAGTTTCCCCATCAAAATGCAATCTTAAATTTCACAAACGACAAAATGATTCCACATCTTGCGACAAGGAATCTCCAGACACAAAAAAGCCGGGTACAAAATTTAAACCTTTATTAAGTACTTGTGTTCCAACCTCTGAAAGAGGTATAGATGAAATGTTCACTACATTACAAGTATGATTTACTTTTGTACCATAATTTTGAGAAGACTCTCGAGATCCCTTGTTTCCCCTATGTTTTCTGCCTCCTCTATGTGTCCGGGCCTTAAAGGGGCAACCAAATTGCATTTCTTAGGGGTAGGGAATTCCAAAGTATGGTTACCATCCACATCCATGACAGAGGTTGAATTCTCACCTGATGTACTACTGTTCAACCCCTTAGATTTCTTTAAAATAGATTTGGGTCCCCACTGTGCCACGATCTAAGCAACATCCCCCATTGCTGTTCGCTTAGTTGCCTTTTCGCAAAAAGGTGTTTGCCTGTTTACGTTTCATTGAAACATAATTTCGATGGGTCGAGGTAGACCTCTATATATATGGGTACATGTCAGTACATCGACATCCACTTCACCGACACATGAAATAATCGACACCGCAAATCACGGACATTTAACAGGTAAGAAGTTTAAATTTCGCTAATCATGCCTACCATGTTTTAGTAAGTGTGGCAGTGTTATGCATGTGTGGTAGGCATGAAGTGGATGTTGATCTTCTAACTTGTCGATGTACTGACATGTACCCATATATATATATATATATATATATATATATATATATATATATATATATATACACACACATACATACACACATGCACACACACACACACACACACACACACACACACACACACACACACACATATTTAATTAACAATGAACAGTTAATTACATCAAAGCCTCCCAATTAAAATCTGTGTTCAAACCCCCAGATACTAGATTTTGAAACTTAAGAATATAGCTTCTTTATTTTCTAGCAAAGTTTTGACATTCACATCCAAACAATAGAAGAAAAAAAAACTTCAACACTGTTATGAAAGTTAAACATTCAGAAAGAATTTCAGTATCTAGCTTGTAACTGGAATCAAACAACATATTTTGGTTCTTTACATTTCAACTATCTCTTTCATGTTTGAGGTAGATAGTACTTTGTCTAGCAATCTTGCTGGAGTAAAGGAATGTATAATTCACAATAGTTTACTGGATTAGCACTACAGCTGCTGCTTCTGGCTCATACTCCAACACTGACTTCATTTGTAATTTTATATGACATCTCTGTGTTGTCCTTAATGCAATGCCAAAGTAATACTACATACAGTTCATACAACACGTATGCTTTTATTATGCTAGCAGGTAGTTAAAAGACGATTAAAAATTTGCCTTTTTTGTGATTGTGGAGTTAGTATAGTAAAGTAAGTGGACATATAGGAGTGACCCCCCCCCCACACACACACCACCACCATGGGAATACAGGGGAAGTTGTTTTCTTGTTTTTTTACATGCATGGGTATTTGCATCTATTATATTTTTACCTTTTCTAATTTCATTGTTAATGGTTTATGTTTTAGTGCTTTTTTTGTGATGTGGGCTTTGCAGTTGTTCTTTCCTTTGTTTTGACATTAATATACAAGGAACATATTCCAGCAAGCAGTAGCAGAGTTAACAATCTTACATATCTGAATGGAAAGAAAAGTTGCAATATTATACAGAAAGAAAAAGAAAAAAAACACCATGAAAAAACTTATAAAATGTTAAACCATAAGAAATATAAGACCAATGGCCAGTATTACTAATAACTTAACCAAAGCACAAAAAACACTGAATGGTGAGGTAGGAGGATCGAAGCTTAACCCAAAATCAATTTTTGGTTAACTTATAAAATGTTTCCTAAACTGTGGACTGGCCTAAAAATTGTAAAGCTTTCTAATCACAGTGTTCAAAACTAGACAGAGGTTCTGGAAACAATATTACTCTTATCGTGTACAAACAACATTAGTAATGAAACCCTTGACCAATAAAACAATATCTAAGCAAAAATAGGCTCTTCTTCTGCTCAGCTCCCAGCAAGAATAATTTTTTTGGCAATGGCTATTAACTTTACTACAAATACGTACATTTACCAGTTTCTTTTTTCCACTGGGCCAGAATGATACTTGCCAAACCACAAGCAGTAACTTTGTTTACATAAATTATATCAGTCAGTTTTAGGCTGTAAATGACAAGACTTCCTTTCTCCTATTTTCTTACTATCCTACTTTGATTGCTGGTCAATCTCCAGGTTAATTGGTGACTACCCATACAGTCATTCGGGTCTATATTATAATATCGAAAATCCCTTTAAGCGAATGCAAAAACACCAACACATATTGCGCGAACCGCGAATATGCCAAACGTACTAAACCACGAAATACAAAAAGTCGAATCCCCATAGTCGGCCAACTCCACCTCCCACTACATACTGCCTACCCAAACAAAATAAATAAACCACATACATACACTAACCAAAACCCTACTTCTAACCCTAAAGTAAAGCACCAAAACCCTACTTCTAACCCTACACTAAACCTTACATACATTACTATTTATGCACTTACCTTAACTCGCACCCTAACCCTAAGGTCTGTAACTATCGCACACTTACCCTACAGCGATATACCAAAACAAAACAAATAATCCACACACATACATTTAACAAAACTCTAATTCTAACCCTACACTAAACCTAACATACATTACCTATCTATGCACTTACCTTAACCCGCACCCTAACCCTAAGGTCCATAACTATCACACACTTACCTTACGGAGCTGTACCGCAGATGGGCCAACCATGACACTTCGACTTTTTGAATTACGCAGTTTAGTACGTTCAGCATAATCGCGGTTTGCGCAATACGTGTCAGTGTTTCGCATTCACTTAAAAGGATTTTCGCTAATATAATATAGACCCCAATCATTCTATGGTTATATTTAAAGGAAGATAGTGAGTTACACTGCTTGACATGCAAGGAAAATTTATTCCAGAGGTTTGGGAGGTGATGGGTTATACATTTGTACTTCCACCAAGTTTTATTTATCTGTTAGCAAAGATTTAGGTCCCTGGTTCTAGTACTGGTGAAGATATTAGACTTGGAGATAAACAGGAGAACCAGGACAATCTGGTCCAGGACAATCTGGTCTCTAATGGCACAGTCAGTATGATAGATCTACCCTCAAAAATTTGTAAGACACTGGCAGTTCAGCGTTAGGCTTGTGATCTTTTTGATCTTTTTGGTTCACAACCATTGTTTTTTTCCCCCTAATTTTTTGATAAATTAATTTATACACATCCAAATAGACAATATAACAATATAAATATATAATGTGAGAATAAATGTACGTTGATATAGACAGGGTAAGCATAATGTTTGTATTTTAAGAGGTTGACACTTTCATACAGTAATGTAACATAGGTATTTGCCTCAGTCTGGTGATTTGCCTTGGCCCTATACAGTAGGAATCATGACAATTAAAGAGAAACCTATACAGTATTCTTTTTACAACTGCCCTATCTACATCACAAGCATTGTTATGCTTGATTGTTTATGCAGGGACACAAAGAAACTGAGTCTAACAGTGAAGATGAAATTACTCCTGAGGCATAACATCAGAAAGCAAACTCAGGTAGGTGAGGGAAATGATGATTATCACCACATAAAGTCAATGCAGTACTAGTTGTTCTGGGATGTAGTTCATACAATAAAATAACTAGCGAAAACAATCAGCTTAAAAAACAATGTTGTTATTGCTTTCTAGAAATAAAAAATGTTTTGTTCACCCTTTGGAGAACGTAGGAAAACAATTTTCAGCAAAAACAGCTGATTGTAACTAATGAACATCTCAATAGAAGTATATGAAATATTTAAACCTTGCTTGACTCTACTGCATGCAAAAGTGGATAAAGATTTCATTTCTTGTTACTATTTCAAACATTTAATTCAGGTGTCACTGTTTTATGCCCAGAAGACTACATACTTTAGCAAATACTGACAACTGACTTTCTGGGGTTTAGCCTGATGTCACTCCATTCATCAAATGAACCGAGTATAAGATTATTACACTATCCTAGCATAAATTATAAAATATCTTCAGCAAGGTAAACAAAATGCAAGAGATACCTACAATTTCACATCTCCACTTTCACAACACCTACATTATCTCTACAGCCTGCAAATCACAGTACCCTATATAATCAACATATCGCAAAAAGCAGCTCAGAAAAAGCTGCAGCACTACAGTGGTACCATGACACAACATTTACTACAGTCTTCACTCATTTCTTGTACTTTGCAAAGGGGAAGGACTCCCATATACATAACAATAATTAAAGTAGTCTAGTGCCATTGGATTGTTACAACACTTCTGTATAGCCTGTGTTCTGACATAGGTTCACGTACAGGTTTATATTCACCAATCTATAGAGACAAAGTGGGTATCATGATAAGAAAAGTACTGAATGGAGTTGTCTTTACATTTCCTAGGCCTCCATCTTAGAAATGTTTTTGTGCAAATAAATGCCAACTGCCTTAAATAATGCATTATTTTTTTAATTTGTCTACAAATACCATGCCACCATCTACAAGAAGAATGGCAACGTAGGAAATTAGAACAATTCAACTAATGCTCTCATGTAACGACATAAACCATGTAACTTTCTGTAGTACAAACACTATTCCAACAGAAGTTAAGGTACATTACAAATGTTACACAAATACCTCAAAAGTTCATTACCAGAGTTTCGTTATTTCCGTAGTGAGAAAAGACAACACGACCGTTAAGGTACATTACAAATGTTACACAAATACCTCAAAAGTTCATTGCCAGAGTTTCATTATTTCCGTAGTGAGAAAAGACAACACGACTGTTAAGGTACATTACAAATGTTACACAAATACCTCAAAAGTTCATTACCAGAGTTTCGTTATTTCCGTAGTGAGAAAAGACAACACGACCGTTAAGGTACATTACAAATGTTACACAAATACCTCAAAAGTTCATTACCAGAGTTTCATTATTTCCGTAGTGAGAAAAGACAACACGACCGTTAAGGTACATTACAAATGTTACACAAATACCTCAAAAGTTCATTACCAGAGTTTCATTATTTCCGTAGTGAGAAAAGTTAACACGACCAGTGAAGGCATCCTGGAACCATAAGCAAGAAAGTGAAAAGGGAATCCGTTCATTTCTACAGGCTGAATTCACCAAAGATTACTTCAATGAGGCCAGTACAATGAAATAAAATGTCAATGCATGAAGATGTTCTCTTCCTTCCAGAGATCAGACATCTTGGATTTAGTTAATATAAGTAAGAGAAGCTTTGACACACTTTTCTTTATGGAAGGACTTTGCCCTTGTAGAACAAAAGTTTGACACTCAATGAATTGCTCAAGCAAAATAAAACAAAACAAAACAAATGTCAGAATTAAATAAATGGGTCCTTCAGTCTCATCGAACCTGACTTTGGTGATTTCAGCACTGAAGAAGCATTTCACATTCATAAGACATTTTTCCAGGCTATGTAATCTGTCATTGCTGAATTGGTTTAATGCAGTACAATGTCACTCATCTCAAGTGAAATAAATGGTGCAATAAATACATTTCTAGTGCAGCAGCATGAGTGAAACATAAAATTATTTTGTTGGGATATCCACAGGTGTAATATGAAGTGCTTCTAAAAAATGCAGTACAGTGAAAGAGATCTGAAAATGCAGTTTTAATAAACTACTCTGATGCAGAGACTGGAAACAATGTTGCATTTTGAAGTTCTAATGGCAAAGATGAATACTACATGCAAATCCAAAAAGCAGTATTTTAACACAAATTCTGAAATAATTAAAGTCTCCCAAAAATCAAAATAATTTCACTTGTCAGACAGTTTTGAAACATGTCTCAATTAAAAGCTAAGAACAGCTAGGTTCCATAACAAACAATTTCACATTTTTCACCCATGTGTCACCCCCATTCCTGACATAACATATGTATATACACATGCATTTATTTATTGCTTGACTGACTTCTAAACACCATTAGAATCCCTGCAAGGTAAAAGAAAGTACAGTTGTGCAAAATCTTACCATAATGGTAGATGTTCTTGTCTGCACTGCTGCAGTATTCTTAACAGATGGGATTCCCTGCCATGGAAGCCCAAACGTCCGGCCAGTCTACCAAAGACTACTTGTTACTTTTAAAAGGTACACCAAATGTCAGCCAAACACTCCTTGTGTAGCATAGGGCATAAACATGACATTCAGGGCTACCATAATCAGAAATGAATGCCTCAGTAGAAACACAGTCCAAGAAACCTAAGAGGTAACCTATACATCCAGGAAGGCAAAAAGACTAGGGTGATGGAGGGGGGGAGCAAATACTGCAGCAGTGAAGGCAAGGACATCTACCATTATGGTAAGATTTTACACAACTGTATTATGTCCTTACATTCACTTCTGCAGTATTCTTGACAGATGGGAGAGTGCTAAAGTGCAAGAGGAAACTTGGGAGGGGAAAGGTGCAGAAGAGTCCCCTAAAAAGCCATGAAGAATGGCACTAGCAAAACCAGCTCTAGCTCTAGAGATACCATCCAACTTGTAGTGCTTGGTAAAGGTTTGCACAGAAGTCTAGGTAGCTGCTTCAAGAATACAATTAGTATCCAAGTCCTTGAAAAAGGCACATGAAGCCACAGTTCTAGCAGAATGAGCCTTAGTTAAAGAAGGGAGGCTCTTGCCAAGAAAAGTGTAACAAAAGTAAACAGCCTTAGAAATTCAAGAAGAAATAGTATGCTTGAATACAGCAAGTCCTAAAGATCTAGGATGAAAAGAAACAAACAACTGATCAGATTTTCTAATACCCTTAGTCTTATCCAAATAAACCCTGAGTTGCCTATGCACATTCAAAGTATGCAGCACCCTCTCACTATCAGATTGCTGACAGGGGAAAAAGGGAGACAGACTAATATAATGATTCAGTGATGGATCATTAACCACCTTAGGCATCAAAGAAGGGTTAGTTAGCAAGACACGCTGTCCTCGTGAAAAATCAAAAAAGGAGGACAAGCCATAAGGGCCTGTAACTCAGGCACCCATCTGACAGAGTAAGAGATAACAAAAGAACAGTCTTCCAGGAACAATGTAGCAAGGAAACTGAAGCAGCAGGCTGAGAAGGAGCCTGAGTCAACTTCTCCAAAACAAAATTAAAATCCCAGGGAGGAGGAACAGGCTTCCTGGGGGGTCTGATATTAAGGACACCTTTAAGAAATTGCTTAACCTCAAATCTAAAAGCCAAAGGATGAGAAAAAGGCAGACAAGCAGAGGTAGCTGATAAGTGGGCGTTAACAGAAGAATAAGTCAAACCAGCACTGAGCAACTCACACAAATAAGGGAAAACCAAAGGAACATTCACAGTAAGTGGTTCCAGGTTATGAGAGACACCAAATAGAAAACCTCTTGCATTTGGATAAGTAGTATTTCCTAGTAGTAGGCTTGCTGGCCTCCTGCAAGACTTGCAGCATGTCCTCAAAAAAAAGGTGTCTGTGAGTAATCAAAATCCTATCATACACTATGTCAGTTGAAGCGTGTACAGGTGGGAATGGATGAGAGATCCCTTGTCTTGTGTGATTAGATCCAATCTGTGAGGTAACTTGTGATGATTGCCCCAGGCTAGATGCAGAAGTAGAGGGAACCACTGCTGTTGCGGCCAGAAGGGAGTCACCAACAAGATTTTGGGAGCACCCTGTTGAATCTTGAACAGGGCTTTCAGAATGAGAGGAAGGGGAGGGAATGCATAAAAAAAATCCCCTTCCAAGAGAATGAGAGGGTGCCCACATTCCACACCAGAGGACCTGGAACTCTGGAACAAAACAGAGGAAGTTGGCTGTTCAGAGGGGAGGCAAAAAGATCCACTTGAGGACTATCCCACCGGTGGATAATGTCTAGAAACACATCCCTGTGAAGCCATCCATTCATGGGACTGAGTGAAGGACCTGCTCAAAGTGTCTACCATAATGTTCTGAAAGGAAGGGATATAAACTGCCTGAAGAGTTACATGATACTTGCCAGCAAGATCCCATACCAGAATTGCCAACCTGCAAAGAAGATAAGATCTTATTCCTCTCTGTCTGTTGATATACCATGTCACTGAGGTATTGCATGTGAACACCTTGAGAGGCCCTGAAGAGAAAAGTGGATAAAAGGCCTGAAGAGCCAGCATAAGAGCTCTCATCTCATTGACACTGATGTGCTCCTTCTACTGACAAGATGACCACACCCCCTGTAATTTTAGGGAGCCAAGTGTCACCCCCCCATCCCATGTCTGAAGAGTGTGTGAATAACTCCTGAGAGGGAATAGGGGGGTGAAAAGAGACCCCTGGATTCAGATACAACTGCTGAATCCATCAGTGAAGTTCCTGTCTGGGACAAGAAAGAAGAGAAACTACAAAATCTAGAGGATGCACATATTAGAGCCACGTTGACTTCAGAAGCCACTGAAACTTTCTCATGCGAAGTTTGGCCACAGGGAGCATTGGAATGGTGGATGCCAAGAAATCCAGGGCACTCAGCAACTCCCTAGCGGTAATGGAAACCAGAGGAAGAAGAGTTTGAAAGAAAGAAATGAGAGTTAAGGCCTTGGAGGGGCTGGGATGCAAGCATTGGTACTGTCTGAATCCTGCAACCCAGAAAAACATGATCCTGAGAAGGAGTCAGAGAAGACTTTTTGAAATTTATAGTGAACTCCAGGCTCTGAAGAAGAGAAATGCAAAATGAAAATTTTGCAAAAGGGTCTCTGGAGAGGATGCCTGAATCAACAGGTCATCTAAATAAGGAAATGTTTGGATTCCTCGAAGCCTGCAAAAAGCAATCACAGGAGCAAGGCATTTGATGAACACTCATGGGGCAGTAGAAAGGCCAAAGGGCAAAGCAGAGAACTGAAAATGCCAGGAAGCAACACAGAAATGCAAAACTTTCTGAAAGGAGAATGGATCAGAATATGGAAATAAGCATCCTTGAGATCCAGATGCATCATATAAGCCTGAGGCAGTATGTGAGGAAACAGAATCTGAAGGGACAACATTTTATTTATTTTTATTTTATTTTACATTTGTTGACCGGGAGTGTCCATCTGAACTATTGCCTTTTTTCATCTGAAAGGAAGGTATTTTTATGTTTAGATGAGAGAAGTCTACAACAGGTCTCCAAATGCCCTCTTTTATGTGTACTAGAAACAGACTGGAGTAGAACCCTTTCCCCCTTTGGGACACAGGCACTCCTTGAATAGTTCCCTGAGTCAAGAGATTTTGAAGAACCTCTAAGAAAAAGGGAAGTTGTTCCCGAGGAGGCTGAGGGATGCCCATAAAAGGAGGATGGGATTTCCACACCATGAAGTATCCCTGATGAATAATCAACAGAATCCAAGAATCCTGAGTGATCTGAAGCCAAACAGGAAGAGAAAGGTGAAGATAAGCAGGAATGTGGCTGGGAAGAGACGGACAGTCATACAGTACCTGGTCTATTTGGAAAGGAAAGCTTTGGAGTCCCTGAAGACTGAATAGCCTTAGCAGGAGGAGCCCATTTGCCACTCTTCCTACCTTTACTAGAAGTGTGGGATTGCCTATGAACAAAGGCAGGCTTAGTAGGGTAGTTTCTCTGAAATTTAGGCACAGGAAAAACAAACACATGTTTAAGTTTCTGTAAAGCCTTACCCTTATCCTGAAGGGACTTAAACAAACCAGCAGCAACTTCCCCAAACAAAAGTTTAGAATCCAGAGCATCCATAAACTTAGGTTTAATATCATCAGGCAGAGGTTGAAGCCTAAGCCAAGAATACCTCCTCATAACCAAATCAAAAACAGCAGCCCTAGAAGAGGCATCTGCTGCATCATAACTACATTTAATAAAATGATGAATGACTTGAGAGGAAATCCCTAGCAAGGAAAGAACATAATTTTTACCCTCAGAGTCTGGAAAATCAGAAATAAGTTGACAGGCCTGAGAAAAAAAAGCCAACACACACAGGGGTCTGATAATTAGCAGAAGTGTAAACCTTCTTACCCAGCCTATCCATACTTCTGCTATCTTTGTCAGAAGACAATAACTTGGGTAAAGGAAGCAATTGAGATGGCTTATCAGAGGCTATAGACATGACTGAGGGGTCAGCAGCAGGACATTTATATAGGAAAGAACAATCCTCAGGCAGCCTATACAACCTGTCAGGCTTCTTGGGAGGAAACTGCAGAAAATCAGGTGCATTAGAGGCATTGAAAAAGCAGCCAAAACAGGAGGAATAGCTGCAGGTTTAGGACATTCCAACTGCAGCAACTCATAGTACCTCTTATGGATATCAGAGACTTGAGCACAATCCCACTTTAAAAAATCCATCATCCTAGAGTATGTGTCCCCAAAGGAAATTTCTTCAAGAGGAACATCTGGACTAATAGATTCCACATCCTCTGACTCAGAGTCTAAAGGAGAAGGAATATGAGTAGATAAGTCAGGGTTTAATTATCCAAATCTGACTCGTCCTTAGAAGAATCGTGGTTTCTAGGCCTTTTAAGGGGAGTAGAGGACCAAGGAGGACCAGGAACTAAAACCCCTTGAGGAGGCTTTAAGGACATTAAAGCAGTAAATAGCCCCAAGTG
Organism: Protopterus annectens; assembly: GCF_019279795.1. NCBI lineage: Eukaryota > Metazoa > Chordata > Ceratodontiformes > Protopteridae > Protopterus > Protopterus annectens. Next base: position 1,117,466,562 of record NC_056739.1, read on the forward strand.
AAGGTGTGTCACTCACTTTGTGGATCCCTAGGAGCAGAAGAAACATGTTTCATTTTTTTGTTCTTTTTTAAGGGAACCCCCCCCCCCCCCACAAAACTGAGATGGCACAAACCCAAGACAGCAGTCGTGAATCATCATAGGAACTTCTTCCCCAACTAAAAACTGAGGAAATCATCTAGACCCCCCCCCCGGAAAAAATAAACCATTTGTTCTTCCTGAATGTCCAAGAAGGGCACCTGCAAAGCCTCTTTGGATGTGCTGCCAGTCGGACACTCACAGGCCTCCAACATGGTCACATTAGAGAAATCTGACAACACAGCCAGGTGAGCCTCGGGGTTTGTAACGACCTCAGGAGAAACACCTGGCAGGGGCTGAACAGTGGAAGATTCCGGTCGTACCTTTTTCATCTTCTTCTTCCCGAATGGCTGACCCTCGGATTAGGAGATTCATTACATTGTATCTTTAGCAAGAAGCGTAAGATGCTGGTTCTGAAGATACAATGAAAGGGAAGAAAGTCACTGCGAAGGGTTTTCAGAAGGAACGCATGACAAAGAGGACAAGAGTATGGTCACGAGAAGCTCCTAGACAAAAAAAAGACACGTATCATGGTGGTCTTTATGGGGAATCTGTCTCCCACATTGGCATTTACCCTTCCTGGATGACATCAATGCCAAGAAGCACAAAAAAAAGTAAGAAAAAACAAAATCCCCAACACGGGCACTTATCTGCAACTGCAGCAGAAGTCAGCAAACAGGCGTGGGTAGGTCACTGGAGAATGAAAATGCATTCAACTGGCAGAAAATGGATGTAAGTAATCAGACCAACAGTAAAAAGATGCGCTCAGACTGGCGGCAAGGAATTTTCAATTACGGTAGGCATAAATGTCACCTTTATGCCCTATGCTACGCAAAGAGCATTTGGGTGACATTTGACATTTGACAGTAGCCTTTCGTTTGACACTCATGTTGCTAAAGTAGTTAGGAAAACCTTCTACATTGCCCACCTGATCATGAAGGGATTCACATCTAGATCAAGGGAGGTCATCGTCCCCCTGTACTCATCACTCATTAGACCTATGATTGAGTACAATGCCCCATTCGGAATGTATCTGACCCGACACCTGCAGCAGCTGGAAAGGCCCCAAAAGTTCCTCACCAAAAGGATAAAGGGTCTCAAAAATATGTCTTATGCTGCCCGACTGAAAGAACTCCAGCTCTATTCAGTCTCATACCGCTTGCTCAGAGGTGACCTGTGCCTGACATATAAGGCCATGTCAAACCCAGATTTGATGAATATGCTTCACCTCAAAAAATCTAGATCCCTCAGAACCACAAGGGCGGGAGACTTAAACCTTGACACTGTTATTAATAGAACGTGCTGGAGGGACAGATTCATCACCCAGAGACTCCCTATGCTGTGGAACAAAATCCCGGTACATGTGAGGCAGAGCACCTCGCTGGCCTTGTTCAAGAGGAATCTTGACCAATGCAGATATACCCCAGGGATTACTTCAGTGTCACTGCTTGACAGAGGCACATCAAAATAATACGCATAGTTTTATTCAAACTAAAGGGGTGGCGAAAGCCACATAACTATGGGCTAGGCTTATAAATGCCCTTGGGCAGATAGCCTAGTATGAACCTATGAACCTATGAACCTATGACATACCTTTTAAGAGCAACAAGTAGTCTTTGGTAGACTGCTCAGATGTTTGGGCTTCCACGTCAGCCAATCCCATCTATTAAGAATACTGCAGCAGTGTATGTAAGGACATCTAAAGTTCTCACAACTGATCCTTCTTTTGGATAAAGCACTTTAAAATTCTTAAATACATATGTATAACTTTCTGTTATCAACTTATATCTCTTGAGTTAATAGTGTTAAATCACTACACAGCAGTTGACAAATAGGTTCATAGTTCATAAATTAGTACTAGTTTAACTGCCCTTGTGAGCCATTTTAAGCCTAGCCAATTACCCCATGTGAGAATCAAATCCTGCACCTTCAGTTTATAAGGCAAAAACCTTAACCATTATGTCAACCTGCAACTCAATAATAAATAAGTGAAGTATCTGCATTCTGCAGAGCAGATCATTCAGAGAGACTAATAAGTACCTGTATTCTACAGAACTGATCGGTCAAAGAAAAGTACAGTTTTGTACCTACCATAAATGTAGATGTCCGATAGGTATGCATCTGCAGTCCTAACATATGGGTTGTCCTGCCTCAGGCAGCCCTTCGGTTGGCCGGATTCCAAAGTCTGAGTCTGGCCTCGGCTGATGTCGCACTTCACCCGACGTCATAGCTGCTGTTTATTGGGTATAAAGGCATCAGCCGACGCCATTTTCCTCAGTGTTTCTTGCCCCAGATGCCAGGTGCCCTCTAGGAAGGCTAAATTTGGATAAATGCAAATAATTCCAAACAGTAGAGAGCAAACAATATAAAAATATATATATATACATATATACAAACAAATACACCATAATAGATTCCCCCAGCTAGCTAAAAGAGGGGTAAATACCCTAGGAATACCACAGAGGGGAAGGAGGGTGGGTAATCCTGACTGCAGATGCATACCTATCGGACATCTACATTTATGGTAGGTACAAAACTGTACTATGTCCTTCAAGGATGCATCTGCAGTCCTAACATATGGGTAGAATACCATAGCCAAACTGGGGGAGGAGGCACTAAGATAAAGATGGTGTAGTTAAGATCCTTTGCAAAACAACAGTTGCAAAACCTGCTCGGGATCTAGAATATAAGGGAAGATTATAATGCTTGGCAAATGTATGCACGGAGCTCCAAGTAGCAGCTTCTAAAATGTCTTTGGTAGCCACTCCTCATAGGAAAGCTGTAGTGGTGGCTGTAGCTCTTGTGGAATGAGGTCTGATATTTTCAGGAGTTGTCTTTCCATGAAAAGAGCAGCAAAATCGAATGCAATTTCCTATCCATTTTGAGATTGTCTGTTTTGAAATTGCTTTTCCTTGCATTCCTGTTGCATATGCTACCAGAAGCTGGTCAGTTTTTCTGCTGGTCTTAGTTCTGTCCAGATAGTAGCGTAATTGTCTGTGCACATCCAAGGTATGTAGCAGTCTTTCCCCTGTTCTGTGGGTTGGGGAAGAATGTAGGTAAATGAATCGCTTGGTTCAATGATACTCTGGAGACCACTTTTGGCATAAAGGTAGGGTTAGTTCTCAGAGAGACTCTGTCCTGATGGAAGGTAAGGAAGGGTTGTACTGCCATTAATGCCTGTAACTCAGATACCCTTCTTGCTGAAGTGATTGCTAGCAGGAAAGCAGTTTTCCAAGACAAGAACTGTAATTCTGCTGTTGCTGCTGGTTCAAAAGGGGGAAGTGTTAACTTTTCCAGCACAAAGTTGAGATCCCATGTAGGTAAAGGTGGTTTTCTTGGAGGTTTTACATTTTTGATTCCTCTCAAGAACTGCCTGAGTAGAGGATGAGAGAAGACAGGAGGATCCATGTTGTATTCTGCTGAAATTGCTGATGCATGAATCTTAATGGAGGAGTAAGACAGGCCATTGTGGAACAGTTCTGCTAAATATTCCAGGATGTGTGCTATGTTTGCCAATGAGACATTTTCTCCCTTTGCTGCACTCCAAATGAGGTATCTTTAACACTTGGCTGAATAAGTCTTCCTTGTGGAGGGTCTGTGTGCCTCCAGGATAATGTCCTTAACCCTCTGGGATAAGCCTGGGTTATTTTATTTTATGCAATATTCCAAGCAGCTAGCTGCAGTGTTCTCAAGTTTGGATGTAGGATCTTGTAGTTGTCCTGTGTTAGAAGTAAGGGACATAGAGGTAGAGGCCATGCGTGTGTCCGAGACAGGCTTCTCAGTAGCGGGTACCAATGTTGCCTCGGCCAGTCTGGAGCTATCAGGATTACCCTGGGCTGATCCTCTCTGATCTTCAGTAGAACTTTGTACATCAAGGGAAGAGGTGGAAATGCATATGCTGTCAGGTTTTTCCAGCTGAAGGAAAGGGAGTCCACCCTCCAAGCAAGTGGGTGGTATGCTCTTGTGCAGAATTTCTTCAATTGGTGGTTGTGTGGGGAGGCGAACAGGTCTATCTCTGGTAGTCCCCATTTCTTTGTTATGGCTTTGAAGATATCTGGATGCAGCATCCATTCGTGAGCATCCGTGGTAGTTCTGCTTAAGGTGTCTGCTAGAGAATTTTCTTTTCCTGGTACAAATCTGGCCTGAAGTTGAATGTTGAGATTCAGGGTCACATTCCACAGGTCCATTGCCATCCGGCATAGAGGATATGAATGTGTACCTCCCTGTTTGTTGATGTACCACATGACTGTGGTATTGTCGGTCCTTATCAGCAGATGACCCTGTTGAAGGAGTGGTCTGAATGCCTGGATCGCATGTTTCACTGCCAGCATCTCCTTTAGATTTATGTGTAGATTCAGCTGGTCTTGGGTCCATAGGCCTTGAATACACTTGTCCACCATGTGTGCCCCCATCCTAGGTCTGAGGCGTCCGTGGTGATGGTCTGGCTTGGATGAGGTTTGTGGAAAGGCAAGCCTCTGTTCAACTGACAGGCCTGAGCCCACCACAGGAATTCTTGCTTCAGGCATGGAATTATTGGAATCTGGGCTTCTAGACTGTGCTTGTGTTGAGACCATACATTCCTTAGGTACCATTGTAGCTTTCTCATATGCAGCCTGGCATGTGGAACCAATATTATGCAGGATGCCATGTAGCCCAGGGCTTGCAGGACTTTCCTTGCAGTAAGCCGAGTTTGTGTTGTTAATGTCATGAAGTAGGCTGGTAGTTGCTTTTGTTTTTCTTCTGTGAGAAAAGCCATCTGAGTTGATGTATCCAGTTCTGCACCCAAGAATGTTATCCTTTGGGATGGTACAAGTCTTGACTTTTGCATGTTGACTGTGTATCCCAAGGCTTGCAACAGGTGTATGACATTTTCCAAATCTTTTGTTAATTTTGTCTTGTTGTCCGCTTGTATTAGGCAGTCGTCCAGGTATGGATAAATCTGAATTCCCTGAAGCCTGCAATGAGCAATTACTGATGCCAGGCATTTCGTGAATACTCTGGGCGCAGTAGATAAGCCAAAAGGCAATGCTGAGAATTGATAATGCTCTGATCCTGCAAGAAATCTGAGGTGTCTTCTGCAATCTGGTCGTATAGGGACGTGCAGGTATGCCTCCTTGAGATCTAGAGTCACCAGCCAAGACTCCTTGCCCAGCATGGGAAGAAGCTGCTGGAGGGTCAGCATTTTGAATTTTGGAACAATGAGGTATGTGTTCAGTGCGGACAAGTCTAGAATAGGTCTCCATTGATTTTCTTTTCTTGGTACAAGGAAAAGCCTGGAGTAAAATCCTTGGCCTTGTTCCATAGGTGGTACCTCTTCTATAGCTCTCATCTTTAGTAGGTTGTTGATTTGTCTTAGAGCGTCTGTTTTTTGGCTTGGTGGTAGGTTTGGCATTCCTCTCTTTTTTGGTAGAGTGTGGAAGTGAAACCTGTAGCCCTTGTCTATTGTTTGTAAAGTCCATTTGTCTCCTGTAATGTAATGCCAGTTGTCGGAAAATAAAGCTAGCTTTCCGCCCAAGGGTGCTTCAAGTTGTTCCCTGGTAGGCGGACCTAGAGCCAAGTCATTGTGTCTGCCCCGTGGAAGTGGTTGTAGTTGAATCTGTGGCAGTACTCCTCTGGTTGGTAGGTTGCCACTGACGTCCCCTGTAGGCACCCCTAGATTGACCTCTGCCTCTGGGGCATCTATTTCTGCCTCTCTGCGCTCTGGAGTTGTCTGGAAAGGACCAATTCTTCGAAGGCCAATTTCTGCTAAACCTCGGAGGTTGGACCTGTAAAAAATCCTTGACTGTTTGGACAGATTTTGCTTTTTCTTCCACCTTCTTTAGAACCTCCTGTGCAGGGGAGCCAAACAAACTTTGTTTCTCCATGGGAGCATCTAGGAGTTTTGACTTAACATGGTCTGGTAAGGATTGTTCTTTTAACCAGGCATGCCTTGAATCACTGTTCCAGTCATAGCTGATCTAAAGGAAGCCTCCAGTGCATCATAGCCACATTTTAAGAAATGGTTACTGACCTGCTGAGAGTTATGTACCAAATCCTGAAGGGACTTGCGGTCTAAAGGTTCAGGAGAAGACAGTTTTTTATTTAGCTGGTCTAACAAAAATTCCTGGTACTGAATCATGTGAAATTGACAGTTCAAGGCCCTGGCCGAAAGAGTAGCAGAAGTATAAACCTTTTACCCCATCTCTCTAATGCTCTAGATTCCCTTTCAGAGGGAAGAGGGTTTTTGGCAGAGGCAGCTGCCACACCTTTAGGGCCCTGTGAAATGGTTTCAGGGTCTGCAACAGGAGCCTTATACAAATGGTAATGTGTGTCCAGGACCCTGTAATATCTGTCTGGCTTGGCAGGGGCCGGAGGAAGAGAATCAGGGGCAGTACAGGCATCATTATATGCATCATCAACAACTGTTAGTACTGGCGGAAAGGCTAAAGGCCTATGCTGTGGTAAGTGTAAAAAGGTCCTTAGCCTTTTCCTTGAATCTGAAAAATCCTGGCCCTGCCATTGAAAGTGTTCCCTCATAGCATGCAAGGTTTCCCCAAAGGAAAATTCTTCAGGAGGAGAAGCAGAAGGAATGGAGTCTTCTGCATCAGAATCCTCATAAGGAGAATATGGGCCTTCGTGAGGGTCTGTAATGTCTGAGTCATCCGAGGAATAATCTGTAGAGACAGGTTCCGGGGGTTCAGTCCTAGGCCTCTTGTCTGGAGGGGGCTGAGAGGCCCTGTCTGGGTGAGGTTGGGATCCCCTGATCAAAGAAATGAGATCCTCAGCCAGGCTGAGTATTTGGGAACTAGAGGTAGGCCTATGTGAAGGAGTTTTAGCAGGTAAGGCCTTAGAAGATTTAGCTGCTTTAGCCCTGGCAAACGCCTTGATAGACATAGAAGCAGGGGGTCTAGCAGCCCCACATGCAGGGGTAGATATGTCTAAAGGAATAGTGTCTGACAAATCCTGGGTGCCTGCTTCTGTAGCAGTAAATTCAGTAGCAGATTCAACCATGCTCTGTGAGGCCTCGGCTATCGGAGGCATGTTTTCGGCCGAAGGAAGAACCGGAGGCTCGGTTTCAGCCGAAACCAAGACACTCGCGGTCGGCCTAACCGTGGTTTCAGCCGAAACTGCGGGCCGCGAGTGTCGGTCCTTTTCCTTGCGCTTTTTAGCTAAATGAGTAGTCGGAGTCTCCGACGGCATTTTGTATGCAAAAGCGGGACCAAAAAACTCCTCTGCAAACTCCGACCGACGTCTAAGTGTCCGTCGGTTGAAGGAAGCACAGGCTAGACAAGCTGATACGTTGTGGTCTGGGCCTAAACAAGGAAGGCAGTAAGAGTGGAAATCCTTATGAGGTATTTGTTTCCCACAAGTTAAACAATTATTTACTTTGTCTGACATCGGCTGAGGCAAGAAAGAGTCCCCAACGGGGTACTTAGCTTTTTAGAAGTCTTCGGTAGTAGAAATCTCTGGATCTGACCGACCGGCACTTGCGAACAGCTTCTGCTTCGGGCACCGTGCGGCAAGAAAGACTGAGGAAAATGGCGTCAGCTGATGCCTTTACACCCAATAAACAGCAGCTATGACGTCGGGTGAAGTGCGACATCAGCCGAGGCCAGACCCAGACTTTGGAATCCGGCCGACCGAAGGGCTGCCTGAGGCAGGACAACCCATATGTTAGGACTGCAGATGCATCTCTAATATTTTTAATGCCATGTTAACACTACCATAAGCAATGGTCAGTATACAAAGCTGGGACTTACAGATGGCAACTGCAGTTCTCCAGCCTTTGATATCTCAGATGAATATATGGCATGCCATTTATATGACATAATTCTTTTTTTTTTCTTTTAAAACATAACACTGAATATTAACTTACAATGAATATTAACTTACAATAAGCTGAACTTACTGAAAGCCCAGAGTGTAGCAAAGACCACTGTAGCTTCATTTTAATTATTCTGAATCAAATTCATCCAAACCTTAGGCATGCTAACTGCCATTATGGACCAGTCCTTAAATGCAGGTATGTGACCCTCAGTTTTAAAGTTAGGCATATTTTTGGCAGACACAACATAATATTTCACAGTACAATGTATTCATAAAGCAGTACCGCACAGGATTATTAGACAGTTCTAGTTTGGTCAGACTGCAAACGGATTTGCTCATTTGGGGCAAGGCATGCTGGTCATTATATGAAGTAAAGGCAGAGCCTCAAGTCAGAAAGTTTGATTAGATTTAGCTTAGAGCATAGGAAGACTGCACAGGTTACTGTTGGGTTTCAAAAGTTCCAAACTTTAGATTTACATCAGAATATTCAATATTTCCTGCTTTTTTGAGTTTATCCAATTTCTTTTGAAGGTATAGAAGCCACTCAACTGGTCTCTTTGTTAGAACCACTTTTGCAACCATGTGATTCCTCTGCCACAAAAGAAAATGTTCTATCTTTTTGTACAGGACTGACAAACAAGAAGGCCAAGAACTAGTGCAGTGTTGGGAAAGCTAGAAGAACTAAGACCTACTGAGGGAAACGTCAGCAACTAACAAGCATGATTATATTCTTGGAGAAGCTGCATATCAATGGCCTGGATGACACTATGCAATACATTACAGGATTTACTGAATTTATGAATATCTGGTGCACTTTTCATGGTTTTTGGCTTTATTATGTGTCGTTTTGGCTCTGTCTGTAATAGGAAACATAATCCTAAGTTATTGGCTTTGAGTGTTTCATTAGTGAGCATTGAAAGAATTCAAAATGGAATGTACAAAAAAGCATCAAAGAAATCCTGGCATTTTTCATCCACTACATAAGATCGTGAAGTGCGTTATCAAAAACAGAGGTAACCAGATCATGAAAGGATCCGGTAAAAGTGGAAAAATGTAAAGGTAACACTCACGGATGCCAGCAAAATGGATAGTACAAAAAATGGAAAATTAATGTGTACCAATGTTTCCAGTCTAAGCAATAAGCTGTGGTAATACCTTTAACTGAAAAAACAATGTCCTGAGATTGTGACAGAAACAATGAGAAAGAGGAATAGTGTACAAAAAAAACCAGGGGAAGGTGCTGTCCTCGTTATAACAAAAGGAATCAAAGTAAGTAAATAAATAAAGACATAATGATGAAAATCTTTTGGACTTCACTGGAGTCTATAAATAACAATTTAATCTGCATAAGAATTACATACAGATTTTCTCTTCCTGAGGAGAAAAGGTCATGTTTACGTATATGATATGTACCATTTTGTTGCAGCACTGTTTCATTGCCTTGTTCCACACTTCTATGCTATCACACTTTTACGTTACTAGCAATTGAATTTAGTTTTCCTTTGTTCAGTGTAACCACTTCTAATAAAGTGTCACAAATTCTAGATTTGTTTGACAATTACATTTTCTCCTTTACACAAATCCTTTCCATGTCACATCATATACATCTTTCCTGGAAACATGCAATTCTGTTCTCATTCAGCTAGCAAAAGCTCAGTCTATGAATAATGCTTCATGTAGTTCAAATTAGTAGTAAAATGTGCTGAATGTTCTAGAAACACTTATGTATTGTACAGACCATTAACTTATATCATAATTTTTAACAGTTTAATATAACCAAACAATTCAGAATAATATTAAAAATATTATTATGCCTGTATTTTTCAGTTCTCGTATTTCTTGTTTTTATGTCATTAATGCTTACCATTCCACTGCATGTGCTGATAGCTGCTAATCCACTATGAAGCTCTGGATCTTCTACTTTCCCACTATAGTGACATAATCCATGGGTATGGGTTTGAATCTTGGCACGGGCAACTCCTCCACGGCGTCTCTCAGTGATAAATCCAGGAGCAAGTAGACTTCTGCTCACACTTATGTTAAATCTCAAGTCCTGGCCTTTATGGTGTACTTTATAATAAACAGGAGAATCTGGAATAGAGTTCAGGTGCCTTTTATAAATTCTGCTACCACTGGGAGACAAATGACTGGATACCGAAAAGCCATATTCATCTACCTTTTCAGGATAGACAATTTCAAAGTCTAAAAATCCTTCAAGGTCAAGTTCTGTTTTAAAAGAAATAAAAAACAAGGAAATATTCAGCAATACTTGCATTTAGATGCAACCATGACAGAACATTTGGTTACATTAGAATACAAATGAATTAACATACAGTAAATGTAATATTTTATATGTTAGTTACTGACACAAAACCCTCAAGTTAAATAACTAAAAACATCAACAGAAAATCCCATTATAATGTTTAAATGCAACTAAATGTAACAGAAAATACTGAATTATAATTAATGCATTATTTTATGTTTTTATACAGGAGTAAATTCAGCAGTGACGTTACTTAAAATTGATTTGTGTTATTGTTTGCAAGTCTAATATTTTACTGGCTTAGATGAAAGGACAACGAGAGCGTGATGGGTCATGGCTACCAGTTCTGCAGTAACAGGAGAGACTACTTGTTCAATTAAAGCACAACTTAGGCATTAGGTATTTTACCTAAGCCGGTAAGTGAAAACTAGTGAAGATTCAAAAGGGCAAAGTACAGATGCTAAGGGAAGAAGAAGTAAGTATAAGATGCAATCGTGCAGATGACATGGAGCAATATTATTTGTTCTCTAGCAAAGCTTTCCATTCATATGCACTGAAGTAAACAGGTCAAATATAATATGCAAGTTCTGGTTGTGGTTGTGGAGGGTAGAGAAATCCTGGGTTGTGTCATAAGTGAGAGAGTACTGCAGCACAGAATGATATCCTAAACATCCAAGGTTCTAGATGAGCACAGCTGGGAATCTAGCAGTGTAGCTGTGAACTGAACAGCACAAAGATAAACATGAGAATGCTTCGCAAAGTTTCTCAAACGTACTTTAGCGTTTTTAACCAAAGCCCACAAGCAGCACTGCTACACGTTTCCAGTAGTACACTAGCTGCAAAAAGAGCTTAATGTTCATCATGGCCACACACTACATAGAGGGTACTTAAAGAACTCAGATCCAGTCCTGAAAAACAAAAAAGTCCATACAGACACTGATATTAGTGTGGCCATTTACTATTTTTACAAGGCACTGTTTTGTTATGCAGCATCCAATTTTGTAGATTAGCCATTTATTTAGTTACTCAGATCCACTCTTCTGACTCAAGAGGCTACTGATCTTATGCTATATTGCTTTGCAGAAATCAGATGACATGTTGGATGAAAACAATTAGATAATACCAACTCTCATTAAAATGCATTTCTTATCTGCCCAGGGGTAGATATACTAAGTGTTCTGCAGAATCACTCAGACAAGAGAAACAAACAAGCTTGCTTGCTCTGGTATATTCTGGCATATCATGCTCCTCCAAACATCTTGAATATTTTCCACATAAGTGCTGATCTCTGCTTTGATAAGACTACATAGTCAGTATGTGGTAACCTCTCCAGCATGGTACCCACAGCCCACAACAATGTCAAATACTCTAAAGGGCTGTTAGCAGCATGTGCACAAACAAGAAGAGTTTTTCATTATGTGGCTTAAAGTCACAAACAGTCATCTTCGGGTAACAATTCCATGTGTGCGGCACCCAGCCAAGGACTTGTGCACATCCTCATACCCACCCAGGCTATCTCCTTAGAGGCAGCTTCAAAGACAGAGAGAGAGAGAGAGAGAGAGACCCCATGTCTGTTCAAGAAATCTAGCAACAGAAATACCATGTTTTATCAACCATTTCGAGGAGGGAGCATACAAATTCAGAAGGAATGCATCCACCCATGGTAGTCATTGATTGCTGATATGTAAGGCCTTTTGTTTCTGTGTCAGTATGGCATGACTGACAGTATTCTAATTCTGTTACATGCCAATTTAACAATGCCTCTGTCATTTCTTAATCCAGCTTTTGCTTTTCTGTGAACATGTTCTATGATTTTGATTAGCATCCATTTACTTCATGTTCAAGGCAAAATTTAAGATGAGAGTGCGAGAAGATTCCCTACAAATTCATAAGAACAGTCAGTTGCTGATGTATTGTTTCAGTAACTTTAACTAAAGCATGGTTTAGGTAAATATGTCTGTGGCTGTCTTTTGCTTTCATATCATCACATTTGTCGACAGTTATTGATATGGTACATTCCTTAAATGATCTAGTATAGGGGATGTACGGGGATTTATGCTGGGTGTCATCCTTTCTTCCATCTAGATTAACCTGAACTGGGGAAAAAAACACGAATATTCTGCATGCTGATGATATTGTTGCATTGTACAGAGCAACACCACTAGCACAAACAAAAAAACATCTGCAGTCAGAATGAAGGGTACAGCAAACCAACCTAACATTTAACCTAGGAGAGAGAAATAAGGCACCTAAGTGCCAGACAGCTGTGTGACTGCAAGCTAATCAACAGTATAAAATGTATAAAACTGCTGATTAAAAAAAGTCATGGGGGCAAAGTCCCCACCAGCCCCAGATTTGTGGGTATGACCTTCTGCACACTCTTCATTCTTATAATAAATTCCAATTTAACTGCAGCCTAGGGAAAGAGGATTTTCTCCCCACAATGACCTTTTTCAGCTAAATGATACTTTGGTCAAGAGAGCATCATCTCATACTTGGTCACTGAACAACAGTCCACTACCTAATGCATTTCATTATTCTTGCAGAAGGACAAATTCTCAGTATTTTTCTTCTATGAATACTAGTGCAGGGCAGTACTCAACTACCCCTTGCAGAACAACATAACCTCCACCAACCCCATGCTTTCCAAACTGCCCGCAAGGATGTCAAAATCACTAGATAATTCTGTCCACTTGTCCCTGACCTGTTCTACAGTTATAAATTTCAATTTAGAATGTGTTGTAAACTCCAAAAAGATCTTGCAAACGTGTATTTAATTTCCTAAGTAAACGGGAACTGAATGACACAGTAGATACTGCAGTCAACCCCCCCCCCCCCCAAAAAAAAAGAAACAGATAATAAAGTATTCCTTGTTGCAGGTAGTAAATGTTGAAATTCACTACCTATACAAACAGGGAGTGCCACACCTTACACTACATTTAAACGTAAACTAAAACATCATGTTTCCTAATATACAGTAGATTTTTGTGAAGGTCCCATAACATTGGTTCATAAAGAAACACGAGTCTCTCTACTCTGTGACTCAGAACATTGCAATTAAAACATTAACATTTGTTAGAAAAATATGTATTAGTGTATGTATTAGTAATATGCTTAGTGCATTTAAGGCTTGAAAAGGGTTAACACATTTATTTTATTTCACACTGGATAAAATCTGTACAAATTGCAGAAGCTTTCTAACCTTGTATTGTCATGAAATATGTGCAGCTATAATCTTTCCTTATGCTTTGGAAATTTACAGGGAAGCAGATAATTTCTGCTTGTGTCAGGAAAATAATAAATAGATGTATGAGACTTAGACAAGGAGTTCCGCTTGTGCTGTGAGAAAATACACTGCTGCAGAAGCTATAGATAATCAGAACAAAGACTGCTTGAAAATATGAACTGCAATCAGCACTTTCTTGTGTCTAAGCTAGAAAAGTACCTTGAAATGTAACACATGTATTAGAACTACACAATAGAAGCTTATAACGGGCTAGAGCCCACCAAGGCCAGGTTGTTTTTCTCAAAATGTTTTTTATAAATCCAGTCATGTCAGCAGAAAATTTGAGTAACATCTGCTGTAGAACAATACTGAAAGTTGTATTTGATTACATCAACCATAGAAGGCAATGTCTTGTAGACCAGTATAAGAATAGCATACTTCCTGTTAGTAGTTAGGCAAAATCCTATATTTGCATGTTTTTGTCTCCTTGCAGCAAGTTATTAAATGTGCTTTATCTGAACCTTACGTGTATTGGTCATTGAAGTTTTTTCCTTTGACAGATTGGTCCTTTGGACCGGAACCCCTCACTTCGCCTCGGATCAGACGGGCCAGGTGGCTTGAAACCGTGTGGGGAAGAAACCACATCGGTTCTTCTTATATGAAAAGCCCTCTGACTAAATTGTCGTACAAAAGAGGCCAGCCACTTTCTGATCTGCGACTGAAGGACAGGTTTTTCACGAACCAGGTGATCAATCACGAAGGCTCAGGTAAGGTGAATCTACTTTTTTCAATTTTTAGATCAGGGACTAGATTTGTATTGTTTTTGTCAAGACTGTATTTTTACAAGTCAGGGACAGAAAAGATTACTGTATTGTCATAGATCAGGGAAAACAGAGTAGGTAGGCAGTCATTCTGAAGAGACTACAACAAAATCAGTGGTACCACGTTAAAAATAAGGAGTTACGTAACGATTAAAAAGGGTAGAACAAAATGGGTAATAATTGCACAAAAAGACCCAAAAATCTGCCGTTAACCGAAAACGCAAAATACATGCAGTAACAGCGTGCTGATTATATTAAATATTACTCAAAATCGGTTAATAAGTATGAATTTGATAGCAAATTAGAAAAATCCTCGCTTGTCAAACTTGTGAAACAGCTTAAAACCGATTCCAAAGGTCGGGTAAAAAAGCAACGCCAATTAGGAATTCCTCAGGCACACAGGTGGATTGAGGAGGCAAACCGTAGGGAACAAAAGAATAATAAATCAAAAGCAATGTTTTTAGATAAGGAGGACAATAACTTAGTAATAGCATCGGCCCCTCCGCCTCCTTTACCAGAATATGAAGCACGTGAAAGTACAGTTTTGTACCTACCATAAATGTAGATGTTCGAGTGCTAATACAGCTGCAGTCATAACAGATGGGTTCTCCTGCCTTCAGGCGGGTCCTCGGTCGGCCGAATTCCAAAGTCTAGGTCCGGCGTCGGTTGTCGTCGCTTCTTCCCTGATGTCAGTGCGAGAGGGGTATAAAAGAACCAGCCGACGCCATTTTCTTCAGTTTTTCTTGCCCCAGATGTCAGGTGCCCCCAGAAGGAAGGCAATACATAAATTTGTGTAATAAAGCAATGCCATATAATCAAAATACAGTAGTTGCAAGCAAATACACCATAAATGAATACCCCAATCAGGTTGCAAGAGGACGTGTTAGCCAAAAAGCCTGTCCCAAGAGGGGAAGGAGGGTGGGAAACCTGGACTGCAGCTGTATTAGCACTCGAACATCTACATTTATGGTAGGTACAAAACTGCACTATGTTCATCGTGCATACAGCTGCAGTCATAACAGATGGGTAGAATCCCAAAGCTAAGAAAGGGGTGGTAGGCACTAGGTGGAACTAGGAGGAGCCAGGATGCCCTGCAAGACTGCAGTGGCAAAGCCTGCTCTAGTTTTGAAGTATAATGGTAGGTGGTAGTGCTTGGAGAAAGTATGCACAGAACTCCAAGTGGCTGCTTCCAAAATATCTTTGGTAGGAACTCCTCTGAAAAAAGCTGCAGAGGTAGCTGTGGCCCTTGTGGAGTGAGATCTGATGCCTGCAGGTACAGTTTTACCATGAAAAGAGTAACAAAAGCGTATGCAGTGGGATATCCATTTTGAAATTGTCTGTTTGGAAATTGGCTTCCCTTGAGCTCCTATAGCATAGGACACAAAGAGCTGTTCTGATTTTCTGAAAGGCTTTGTTCTGTCCAAATAATAACGCAGTTGTCTGTGGATGTCCAAGTAATGTAGTAGTCTCTCCCCTTTGTTTTGAGGATTAGGGTAAAAGGTAGGTAAGTGTATAGCCTGATTCAAAGCTACCCTGGATACCACCTTTGGCATAAAGGACGGGTTGGTTCATAAGGAAACTCTGTCCTGATGGAAGATGATAAAAGGCTGCACAGCCATGAGGGCTTGTAGTTCTAATACCCTACGAGCTGAGGTGATAGCCAGAAGGAAAGCTGTTTTCCAGGACAAATATTGCAAATCTGTTGAGGCAGCTGGCTCAAAAGGAGGCAAGGTCAACTTTTCTAGAATGAAACTGAGGTCCCAAGCAGGTATTGGTTGTCTCCTTGGGGGTTTTATATTCTTAGCCCCTCTGAGGAACTGTCTTAAGAGGGGGTGAGAGAATAAAGGTGGATCAGTGTTGTATTCTGCAGAAATGGCTGAGGCATGGATTTTGATTGAGGAGAATGAAAGTCCACTGCTTAGCAGCTCAGCTAGATACTGTAATATTTGAGGTAAATTCAGTTTTCCAGGATTCTGGCCCTTTTTCTCATTCCAGGCACAAAACCATTTCCATTTTGCGGAGTAAGCTTTTCTAGTAGAAGGCCTTCTGGCCTCCAAAATGACATCCAGCACCTCCTTTGAGAGTAGGGTCTGTTGTGATGTTAAGGAATCTTCCATGCAGCCAGATTGAGTGTTTTCAGCTGACTGTGAAGAGTTTTGAAGCTGTGCTGAGTCAGAAGAAGAGGCATTAGAGGTAGGGTCCATGGAGGGGAATGTGTCAGGCTCCTCAGGAGTGGGTACCAGTGCTGTCTTGGCCAGTCTGGAGCAATGAGAATCATCTTTGGTCTGTCTGCTCTGGTTTTTAATAGAACTTTGGGCAGCAGAGGAAGAGGTGGAAAGGCATAAACTGTCATTGTTGTCCAACTGAAAGAGAGAGCGTCTACTCTCCAGGCCTTTGGATGAAAAGTCCTTGAGCAGAATTTTGTCAATTGGTGATTTTTGTGGGAGGCAAAGAGATCTATGTCTGGCCTTCCCCATGCTTGAATTATCTCTGTAAAAACTTGAGGATGCAACTTCCATTCATGTGGATCTGTCATATTTCTGCTTAGGTTGTCTGCCAGCGTGTTTTCCTTGCCTGGCAAGTACTGTGCTTGAAGTTCGATTTGTAATTCCAGAGCCATGTTCCAAAGTGACATGGCCAGCCTGCATAGGGGGTATGAATGGGTACCTCCCTGTTTGTTTATGTACCACATTACTGTGGTGTTGTCTGTCCTTATCAATAGTTGACCTGGATGCAGAAGGTCTTTGAATAGCATTTATTACTGCTAGCATTTCCTTTTGATTGATGTGAAGGTGCTTTTCTTTTTGGGACCATTTGCCCTGAATGCACCGATCTGTCATGTGCGCCCCCCAGGCATAGTCCGAGGCATCTGTTGTGATGACTTGATTTGCTTGAGGCTTGCAGAATGGGAGACCTGTGTTTGTCTGGCATGCTTGAGCCCACCACAGAAATTCCTTTTGAAGACATGGAATTAGTGGTATTATTGTTTCCAAACTGTGGCTGTGTTGAGACCATAGGTTTTTCAGGTACCATTGAAGTTTCCTCATATGCAGCTTTGCACATGGGATTAGTAGGATGCAAGATGCCATGAATCCCAGAGCCTGCAGGATTTTCCTTGCAGTCAGCCTAGTGAAATTTGCTAGTGTTCTGAAGTATTGAGTTAGTTGCCCCTGCTTCTCTGGCGTGAGGTAGGCCATCTGGGTGTTTGTGTCCAAGTTGGCACCCAGGAAAATTATTTTCTGAGAGGGTATTAGTCTTGATTTCTTTTTGTTGACTGTGTATCCCAGGGAATTCAACAACATTATTACAAAAGCCAGATGTTTCAGAAGTATGTGCTTGCTGTCCGCTTGGATTAGGCAGTCGTCCAAATATGGGTATATTTGTATCCCTTGAAGTCTGCAGTAGGCAATTACTGATGCCAAGCATTTCGTGAATACTCTGGGCGCAATAGATAAGCCAAAGGGAAATGCTGAGAATTGATAATGGGTTGAACCTGCAAGAAATCTGAGGTATCTTCTGCAATCTTGTCTGATTGGGACATGCAGGTATGCCTCCTTGAGGTCCAATTTTACCAGCCATGACTCCTTGCCCAGCATGGGAAGAAGCTGCTGTAATGTGAGCATCTTGAATTTTGGTACGAGTAAAAATGTGTTTAGGATGGATAGGTCCAAAATAGGTCTCCAATCTTTTCCCTTCCTTGGTACCAGGAATAGTCTGGAATAAAAACCTTGACCTTGTTTGTGAGTAGGTACCTCTTGAATAGCTTTCATGTCCATGAGATCTGAAAATTGTCTTTGTGCCTCTGCCCTTTAATTGTGTGGCAGGTTTGGCATGCCTCTCATTTTTGGAAGGGTGTGAAAATGGAATCTGTAGCCTCTGTTTATAATGTCCAGGATCCATTTGTCTTTTGAGACAATATGCCAATTTTTTGAAAATAATGCCAGTTTTCCGCCTAAGGGTGCTGCCATTTGAGCCTTGCTTGGCATGCAAAGGGGAAAGTCATTGGGCTTGCTTTCTGAATGGCTGCGAACTATCCTCACCACCTCTTTCTGTAGGAGCTTGCCATTGTCTGCCTCTAAACGATCCTTGAGATTGCCCTCTGCCCCTCGGGTGCCTGCATCTACCTCTTTGGGGTCTATCCGTGGCTGGAAAAGACCAATTTTTGGAAGGCCAATTTCTACTGAAACGTGGAGGTTGTTTGCATTGATTTAGCCTTTTCCTCCATTTTCTTTAATACCTCCTCAGCTTTAACACCAAATAATACATCCTTTTGTAGAGGGGCATCTAGTAATTTAGCTTTGACATGATCTGGTAAGGTTTGCTCCTTGAGCCAGGCATGTCTACGTATGACTGATCCTGTAACAGCAGCTCTACATGAGGCCTCTAGAGCATCAAAGCCACATTGCAAGGTATGTTTACCTACTTGTTCTGCACTATGCATCAAATCCTGCAACTCCTTCAAGTCTGGTTGTTCAGGTTGTAACATTTTACTTCTCAACTGTGATAACAGAAACTGTTGGTACTTTAGCATATGGAACTGGCAGTTTAATGCCCTCATGGTTAAGGTGGCCAAGGTGTATACCTTTTTCCCCACCTTTCTAAGGATCTGGAATCTCTCGGAAGGTAATGGATTTTTAGCAGTGGAGGCCTTAATTCCCTTGGGGCCCTGTGAGATAGTTTCTGGGTCAGCCGCATGGCTTTTGTATAAAAATTGGTGTGAGTCAGGAACCCGGTAGTACCTGTCAGGCTTGACTGGGGCTGGAGGTAAAGAATCCGGGTTAAGGCAGGCCTCCGAGTACACATCATCTAGTATGTCTAAGACAGGAGGTATAGCCAGAGGTATGTGCTGAGGTAGCAGAAGAAAATCCCTAAGCCTTTTCTTGGAATCCGAGTACTCTTGGCCTTCCCAGTGGAAGTGTTCCTTTAAGGTATGCAAGGTTTCCCCAAATGAGTAATCCTCTGGGGGGGAGACAGAGGGAATGGACTCCTCTGCATCAGAATCTTCAAAAGGGGAGTAAGAATGTTCCTGTTCATCAGAGTGCTCTGAAATAATGGATGCCTGGTCAGAGGAGGGGGATTCTTCCTCCACTCTGGGCCTTTTGTCCGGGGGGGGGGGGTTTGAGAACCCCTGATAAGAGTAATTAAATCCTCAGCCATTTTAAGCATTGTTTTTTTAGGCATGGGGCCTGGAGAAGGGTCCTGTGTAGCTTGTCTCTTAGAATGCATGGCTGCTTTAGACTTAGTGAAGGCCTTGATGGAAAAAGAAGAGGAAGGTCTGAAGACACTTTGAGAGGAGGCAGACCTGTCTACATATTGAGATTCACCACCAAGAGTGGCTTCGGTATCTGTAGTCGGAGTGTGGGCGCCTCACTGAGAACCGGACCACTGTAGTCGGCTTTGGCATGGTGTCGGTAGAGGCCGCGGACCTCGTGTGTCGGTCCTTATTTTTGCGTTTTTTAGACAAAACTGGAGTCGGAGTATCCGACGACATAATATAGTTAAATTTTTTGCCAAAATAGTGCTGGGCGAACTCCGCCCGATGCTTAATGGTGCATTTGTTGAATGTAGCACAAAAACGACAGACCGAGACGTCGTGGTCTGGGCCTAAGCAAGGGATGCAGAGGGAATGAAAATCCTTATGCAGTATTTGCTTCCCACATGAAATACAATTATTAACTTTGTCTGACATCGGTCTGAGGCAAGAAAAGTTTCCCCAACGGGGTACTTAGCATTCAAGAAGACTTCGGTTGCAAAATTTTCGTAATTTCAGGAGCTGGATGACCGGCACTTGCGAACTGCTTCTGCTTCAGGCACTGCGCAGCAAGAAAGACTGAAGAAAATGGTGTCAGCTGGTTCTTTTATACCCCTGTCGCACTGATGTCAGGGAAGAAGCGACGACAACCGACGCCGGACCTAGACTTTGGAATTCGGCCGACCGAGGACCCGCCTGACGGCAGGAGAACCCATCTGTTATGACTGCAGCTGTATGCACGATGAACATCAGGTTAGTCCACCCCCACGATATCCTGCTGTCACTGAAAATAGAGACACTGCAAAAGCAAAACCGTTTATTAGAGATCCCATCGAGACCAGGTCTCGAACACGGGCAGGTAACTCAAAAGGGGACATTGAATTATATCAAATGGGTAGGAATTCACGATCTATGAGTGAAGAAGAAATATGCCCACTTATAGAAGTACCTAATCCTCAGGCAAGGCAAGAAGGTCAGGACCCAACTATTCTAGTGTATAGACCCTGGACTCCGGAAGATATCTGGAAAGCCAAGGAGGGAATTCCCCATCCAAAAGTTAATTTCAGAAAGTTCTTAGAAGATTTACTAGGAATGAGGCCGAGTTATAATTTAAACGGAGAAGAGGTAGAAAAAGTAGTCAGACAAATTGTGGGACCAGATTGGCACATGATTACTGGCAACTGGAATCCCCATGACGCTGTGCTCAGACCCTTCCCACATAGCAGCACAGAGCTAGACAACAGAGTGAAAGGTCTTACAGACCGAATCTCTGAGAAATGGAAGCCTAGGGCAGACTGGACTTGCATTAATCAATGCATCCAACAAGAAGGTGAAACTATTGACAGATATTATGCAAGACTGTTAGAATGTTTTAATAACCATTGTGGAATGCAGGTTCCTGAAGATCAGACACAAGATTCCCCATATGAGCAGCAGTTAAAGATTGCATTTTTGAAAGGCAGCACTGCACCCATAAGCAGTTTTATTACAAAGCACATGGTAGATCATCGTACAAGCAGGTTACAGTCATTACTTGAATATGCTAGGCATGCCGAAAGGCATTTTAATAGTAAAAAGAAAAAGAAAGCCCAAGTATTTTCTGTAGAAGATGGAGCAGAAGTTTATGTAGTACAGTCCAGGAAAAAGGGCAAGAGAAATGCCCAGGGAAACAAACAATCTGATCAGCGATCAGAGGACTTTGAAGGGCAAAAGAAAAGGGGTGAATGTTTTAAATGTGGTAAAAAGGGACACTTGGCAAGGGATTGCAAGAAAAACAAGAGGGCAATCACGGAGGAAGACAAGGAGGGTGAGGACTGACTATATGATAGTCAAGAATCACTAGAAGGGGATAGCAGAGAAAGGACAAATGAGAATGTGATAGAAGGAGTAGAGGATGTGACAGAAGAAATAGAGGAAGTGCAGGAAGTTACAGATAGTGAAGAAAATGAAATATTGGATTTAGCTTTATTGAGCTTAGAGCTCTATTTAGCAGACACAAAACCAGAAGTTACACTCCTGGTAGAAGGGAGGGAAGTCAAATTCTTGTGTGACTCAGGGGCATCACGGACCCTGATACATCCCTCCAAACTGCCAGAGAATTCAGAATCACCTGATTACATACTAGTGAAAGCAGCTAATGGACAGCTGTATCGGGAGCCCATCTCCCATAATATTGCAATAACTGATCCTGTTTCAGGATTGACCCAGAAAAGCAAAATTGTTGTTTCCGCAAAATGCCCAGTAAACCTCTTGGGCAGAGACCTTATGCAGCTATTTGGTATAGCAGTAGTTCCGACTATGCAGGGTATGGAAGCACAGCAACAAATTGATACCTTTGCAGTGCAATCGGAGGGTGAAATGTTCTATTGGTACAGCCAGGACTTGGTTACGACTGGTCCAGGGGCAGTGACCAAAAAGTTGATGAACGTAGCCATCAGCAAGTTCCTCTCCCTTGACATTGATAAACAACATTTGTTGCACTGTACTCTGTATTATTGTAACATACCAGGACCTGATAAGGAGTATGAGCAAGAATTGTTTAGAAATCGTGCAAACAGATTGATATTACGTAATCTGTACTGGGACATGGAAGGGAACAGTGCAGCCAGCTGTTCATTGCCCCAGGAGTTCTTTGCACTCTATAAATCTAATCGATTACCACATGTTAGCTTAACTAAGAACAAGAATGTAAAATGGGTAGACTTAGGAGAAAAAGTCACCAGATGGGAAAAGCAGGCAGAGTTAGAACTGTCAAAACAGGGAATACAGATGCAGAAGTTGAATTGGATAACTCAGACCCACCCAGCCATGCACTTGCAGTCTAGCAAGGACAGCTGATTAGCACTCCTATTAAAGAAGGAAGATAATGCCTTACAGAATACACCAGAATCTCTTTGGTCAACAGGAAAGTCAGATGTAGGACTTATTCATATAGCGGGACCAGTTACTATCATGCCAAAGTCAGCATTTAGACCACAGAAAAGACAGTATCCCTTAAGAAAAGATGCAGATGTAGGAATCAAACCTATTATAGCAGCTTTACTTAAGGAAGGGATGCTGGTGGAATCTCCTGATTCACCATGTAACACACCCTTATTTCCTGTTAAAAAAGCGAATGGAGAATGGCGTATGGTCCAAGATTTACAAGCTGTAAATGACGCAGTAATACCAAGGGCACCTACAGTGCCAGACCCACACACTCTGTCGAATGATTTAAAACCTCAACAGAAATATTTTTCTGTGGTAGATATCAGCAATGCGTTCTTTTCGATACTGATACACCCTGACAGCCAATATTGGTTTGCATTCACATTTCAGGGGAAAAGGTATACATATACGTGACTACCACAGGGATATTGTGAAAGTCCGACAATATTCTCACAAGAAATGGCATGCAACTTGGCGGGATTTACCCCACCAAGAGGCAGTCAGATTTTACTTTATGTTGATGATATCCTGCTGGCGGCCCCCACCCAGCAAGATTGCAAAGAAGATACCATAGCGCTATTACAATTTCTAGCCGCTGAAGGACATAAGGTAAACAAAAATAAACTGCAGCTTTGAAAAAACAAGTTAAATACCTAGGATATGTAATATCCAAAGAGGGTAGGACATTAGATGAGGACAGATAAATAGCGATTTTGCAAGCACCAAAACCCACTACCAAGAAGGAAATGATGTCCTTCCTGGGTACGACTAATTTTTTCCGGAGCTGGATTCCAAACTATGCCTTGGAATCTGCACCATTGACTAACCTGATATATAAAAAGCCTATGGCAGCACAGGATTTGTTACAATGGACACCAGAAGCAGAATCTGCTTTCTGCAAACTAAAACAGTTAATAGCGTCCTCATTAGTTTTAGGATTACCAAACTATCATAAACGTTTTTTCCAAACTGTAGATTGTAAGCAAGGTTATATAACATCAGTGTTAACACAGCAGCATGGGGACAAGCAACACCCTATTGCTCATTATTCATTACAACTAGACCCAGTGGCACAGTCTTTACCCCACTGTGTACAAGCAGTAGTTGCAGCTGCAATGGCAGTATAGGCTTCGGCCTCAGTAGTTTTATTCCACCCTCTCACTTTGAGAGTGCCTCATGCAGTCACGATTATTTTACTGCAAGAGAAGGTAGCATATCTTTCCCCTGCTAGATATCTTTCTTGTATGACTATATTGTATATGACAATTGAACAATGCACAACTTTGAACCCTTCTACCTTGCTCCCAACCCCTGCAGATGGCACACCACACAGCTGTCTGCAGGTGATTGAGCAAAATACACTGCCTAGAAAAGATCTCACGGATGTTCCCTTGGATGATGCTGAGGTGACATACTACGTGGATGGCTCGTGCAAAAGGGGTCCTGCAGGACAGAACCTATTAGGATATGCAGTAGTTTCTGATACTGAGATTATAGAAGCAAAACCTTTACCACACAACTTATCTGCACAGGCAGCAGAATTGATTGCCTTGACACGGGCATGTACCTTAGCAAAGGGTAAATGTGTGAACATTTTTACTGACAGCCAATACGCTTTTTCTACTGTACATGTTTTTGCACAACAGTGGAAAAATCGAGGAATGATAACATCTACTGGCAAACCTATCAATCATGCACAGTTTATTTTAGATCTTTTAGAATCTATTCAGTTACCTCAGAAAGTAACTATTTGTAAATGCACAGCTCATACCAAGCAACAGGATAGGATTTCAAAAGGTAATGCTAGAGCTGATACAGCTGCAAAGCAGGCAGCTTCAAAAGTATTTCTTTTGAATGAGGAATTACAACCCTCTGAGATTTTAGACTTAGAAATGTTAAAGACAATGCAGCCACTTACTACGCAGGCTGAAAAACAAAGATGGGTAAGACGAGGAGCAATTCTCAAAAAGGGGCTGTACATCTCTAAAGAAGGGAAACTGATATTACCATATAACTTGTTTAGATATGCAGCTTTGTTGAGCCATGGGCAATGCCATGTCTCAACAGGGGGGATGGTACAGCTGGTGAACCGAGTGTTCACGACATATGGATTCTTAAACTACTCTAAATAATTTTGTTTTATGTGCCATATTTGTAACAAACATCATGCACAAGGGGTGTTAAAGCCCAAGCAAGGGAGTTTCCCTACACCACCGTATCCGTTTCATACTATCTGTATGGATTTCATAGAACTGAACAAATGTGAAAATAAGAAGTATTGTCTTGTCATTATAGATATGTTTTCCAGATGGGTGGAAGCATTTCCGACTAAAAATCCAGATGCGGCTACTGTAGCAAAAATCCTCATTAAAGAAATCATCCCTAGATTCGGCATTCCGGAAAGGATCTACAGTGACAATGGTACACACTTTGTAAACCAAACCATACAGCAGTTAAGTAAACATTTTGGTATTTCTTTAAAAAATCATTGTGCATATCATCCGCAATCTGCAGGGTTAGTTGAGAGGCATAATGGGATTTTAAAGAGTAAGCTAAGGAAGTTAATATCAGAAACAAAGAGAAACTGGGTGTACTGTCTGCCCCTGGCACTGTTGAGCATGAGAACTGTTCCAAATGCAAAAGGATTGACTCCTTTTGAGAAACTATTTGGAAGGGCTTATTATATACCTGAGTGGAAACCTCTCATGCCCGCAGACCAGGAAGCCGACTGTACACTAGCAGAGTATATGAGAAATTTGTTGAATTCCAAACATCTGTTGCAGTCAAATTCTGTTTCAGATAAAGAACAAACCAGACCATCAGAAGTGACAGTGGCTCCAGGAACCTGGATCTGGGCGAAGACAATAAAAAAGAAGAATTGGACGTCACCAAAGTGGGAAGGTCCATATCAAGTGCTTCTGTCAACACCCACTGCAGTCAAGATCGCAGAGCATGCCTCGTGGATCCACCCGATGCACTGCAAACTAGTTAAGAACTTTGAACTGGACAAAAATCTTGTCACATGTCAAGAGCAAAAATGACAGAATCCAGAAAAAACAGGAATGCAGAACAACCATTTCCTCAGAAGTATTGCATGATCATCCTGTTAACTGTACTAGTGACAATATTCTTTTTGTTGTGGCCATTCCTTTTTCCAGCCACACAAACTGAACTGAATAAACGTGAAGCATTACTCATAGACTGGCACTCAAACTTCAACACTTACCAGGCAATTAAATATGTGTATGCTGAGAATTTCAATGTTTCGAATTGCTGGATTTGCACAGCTTTGCTGACAGCATACGGGGGTTATTAATGACTGCAGTCCCCCTAGGGGTCAACGGAACCTGGGAAAACTTAATTTATGATACCTCAACTGTTACATCACAAGATAAAATAGCATTGCACTTGTCTATTCCACAAAAGGGAACTGTGTGTTTTTATAAAAATGATACTGTTCAGGTGGGTTGAAGCAATTGCAATGTGACTGTTCCTTATAAATGTTACACTAAAGCTAACAATGCAGGTTCTTATTGTAATACAAACTATGATTCATTTTTTGAATTGATGCACAAAACAACTGATGAAGTAAAACATGATTCTGTTCTTTATAAACAACTGTCTATAATTGATAGAAAAATGTTTCATGCAGGACAAGTGTATATTCATAGTAAAGTTACTACTAAAGTAGAGGATTGTTATTTTGTATTTGGTAGAAAAGCATACAAGTGGTTACCTGAGAATTGGTCCGGCAGTTGTTTTTTGGGCTACCTGGTTCTGGCCATATGATACATGGCAGTCATATCTTGAGGAAAAATTCGGAATGTCTGAGAGGTCGTCAAGAAACTCGTAAATCCAGTGGGGCAAATCGATGCTCACTGGAAAACCATCATTCTATAGGCGATAAACTGACACACATGGACTTGAGTGACAGTGTTATATCATGGGCAGGCATATCACCAGCATATGGAGCAGTGAAATCGATCTGGGAGCTGAGAAAACTGTCTAAACTTCTCAAAGTAATGAGTAATGCAATTTTTTCTGCTCTCGAATTGGTGACTGATGAACTGAATGCCATGAGAACTGTAGTGCTTCAAAACAGCATGGCTCTCGACTTCACCCTAGTGGAGAGAGGCGGTACTTGCACTTTAATCCAGGAGGAGTGCTGTTCATATATTCCTGACCATAAACATGAGATAGACAATCACCTTGAGGTAATTCAGCAAGTGTCGGCCATGACCAAACCAGGACCAAACCCACTGATGGACTTTTTCCAGAAATGGTTTGGGGGGTGGGGAACTATATTAATGAACATTCTGATTGCTATTTGTGTAGGAATGATCCTACTGGGAGTATGTGTTTGCTGTGGCATCCCCTGCATGAAAAGACTGATTAAAGACTTTATAGACATGTCGGTTTCTGAAACCTTATATCAAAGTACTGAGTTTGAAGAACTGTTAAAAGATTGAAAATGCTTTCATAAGTTTAAACTAAATGACTCTCTTAACTGCAAATCCTGAGTAGGAAGAGGTTAGGAGAAGAAAAAACTGTTTATGCGTATTTTGAAAGTAGAATAAAAGTATTAAAAGGGGGGAAATGTTAGAAAAATATGTATTAGTGTATGTATTAGTAATATGCTTAGTGCATTTAAGGCTTGAAAAGGGTTAACACATCTATTCTATTTCACACTGCATAAAATCTGTACAAATTGCAGAAGCTTTCTCACCTTGTATTGTCATGAAATATGCACAGCTATAATCTTTGCTTATGCTTTGGAAATTTACATGGAAGCAGATAATTTCTGCTTGTGTCAGGAAAATAATGAATAGATGTATGAGATTTAGACAAGGAGTTCCGCTTGTGCTGTGAGAAAATACACAGCTGCAGAAGCTATAGATAATCAGAACAAAATATGAACTGCAATCAGCATTGGCTTGTGTCTAAGCTAGAAAAGTACCTTGAAATGTAATACATGTATTAGAACTACACAATAGAAGCTTGTAATGGGCTAGAGCCCACCAAGGCCAGGTTGTTTTTCTCAAAATGTTTTTTATAAATCCAGTCATGTCAGCAGAAAATCTGAGTAACATCTGCTGTAGAACAATACTGAAATTTGTGTTTGATTATGTCAACCATAGAAGGCAATGTCTTGTAGAGCAGTATAAGAAAAGCATACTTCCTGTTAGTAGTTAGGCAAAATCCTGTATGTGCATGTTTTTGTCTCCTTGCAGCAACCTTACGTGTATTGGTCTTTGAAGGTTTTTTCCTTTGACAACATTCAAAATACTACAATCAGATAAAGATGCTTAGAAAAATGTAACAAAGTCAATACAAATTATTTCTGCAAGGGGGGAGTGTCCCCTGCACTCTTTCATTTATTCCAAGAGTCCTGATCTTACAGACAGCAGTAAATCAAATTAGACAGCAGTAAATCAAATTGCCAAGGATTACACAGTCAAATCAAGGGACCACCAACAATACAATTTTTCTCTTAATAACAAACACCTATCAGTGTTGACAAAATGGAACACATTGCAAACATTTAACAGGTGAAAATAAAAACTGGAAGTGCCTGCCAATAAATCTAGGCATTTCTTTTCTTGAGGCCATGAATAGAAGCTTTGGATCACAGGAAGGAATGCATTCACTGTAGGATAAATATGTCTTCATTTTATTAACTGATTTTATTTATCTGAATTTGTTAATTGGGATAGAGCTCTGATCAGCAGCAACCAATCTCAGTCTCAGCAAAGAAACATACAAACAACAAATATTATGAAAGCCAACAGGTGTTATTATACAACAATGGTAAACATAGAAACACAATTAATTTTGTTTACCACCATGAGTAATTAGCATGTGTTTAATTAGGCACATATTTACAACAGAAAGGAGGAGGAAGGAGTTGGGTTAGTCAAGTGAGTAGAGAGGACAGGTGTTTAACCTAACCCTCTAAAGTTGGGAGAGAGAGAGAGAGTCCAAAAAATTTGAAAACAAGGATAGAGAAGCTATGGTTGGTGCAGTATAATTTGGTCATGCTGGTTGTAGTAGTAGTGTAGTGGGACTGACTTCTTTGACTGTAAACAAGTGCTTTTAGAGGAAGTTTTGCTGCTACTGGAAAGAAGGTGAAAACTGAAAGTGTTTAAATAGTTGGAAACCCAGAAGGAGGTCAACTCTTTGTTTTACATCTTTGTCTTCAAGACAATAAACTTATATTTGCACACAAAAGGAATGCCTCAGATACAGACCCTCTCAGGGAGTTCCTAGTCAACTCAATCCCCAAAAGGGGGCATGAAGAAATGTTAAAGTGGTGACATGTACAGTCAAATGTTATACTTAGTCATGCTGGCACATATCAATAACTCTACCTCGGATGATGTCAGTTTGTAAATACTGTTGACCAGGATTCTAGATTAAGATGCACTCGTAGTATATGCACATTCTGGCCCTGTGGCACCTATGTTCTAGATGCATTCCACAGCCATTGTCAGTATTCTACAGAACAGCTGCTGTCCATTTTTGACTTCACATCTGGTCCATTGTAGACATTTCTATAAGCACCCTGCTGCTATCAACAGAGATCATCTCAAGTTTTCTATGACAGGTAGATTGTACATGTAGTGCACAGCGTTCTTCATTAGCCTTACACATTTTGAGTATCACTACTATGTCTGTGAGGTTGAGGGTAACAGATCTCCACTGACTGGGACTACCATCCACTCACTTGACTGCCTTACCATATACTGCTATTTCTGGTAAAACATTCGCTGCATACATAATGATATTTGTTTAAATAGCTTGTTTTAGAAATATGGGGCCAGA
This sequence comes from Protopterus annectens, assembly GCF_019279795.1. Classification (NCBI taxonomy): domain Eukaryota; kingdom Metazoa; phylum Chordata; order Ceratodontiformes; family Protopteridae; genus Protopterus; species Protopterus annectens. Next base: position 1,117,495,754 of record NC_056739.1, read on the forward strand.
TTCCAAAAGAGTTGCTCTCAGAATAATTGGCTTATTTCTGTGCAAGTCCTGTCTATAAAAAAGCTTACAATGGGGACCAGATTCCAAAAAACCTGTTTTCAGCCTGCTCTCAGTGTAAGTGATCACTTACATTGAGAGCAAGTCTTTTGGATTGAGCTCATTATGTTTAAGCAAGGTAATTCATGGACTTGTGGCACTACTCGCTATTGTCAATTGGAGACTGGCAGAAATCCTTGGTGGATAACTTCCTGTCCGCTGCTCTCTAGACCAGATACATTAAGGTAACGGTCACTCTCTCTTCTGCAGGGCATTGTTGTTTTTCTCAAGAGAAGACAGGCAATGCCTTCTTGGTAGAACAGCTACAGTACACTGTGCCATCTTTATGGAATTGTCAATGTTTGTGACCTACAGTGACCTACAAGGCATATAGTTATCATACTACAAACAATACACTTAATGCTTATGTACCTTGTTTAAAATGCAACATATATTTGTAGATTTCTGAGAGCAATTCAGACTTGAATAACATTTTTACAGTGCTCAGTTCCTGATATACTAAACTAACACTCGACAGGGGCACAGGAAAATAATTTTCTTGGGTGGCAAAAGCTAGAGTACCGTTTGGCTAAGCTTATATAGGCCCTATGGCCAATAGCCTAATACCTACCTATGAACACTATTAGCTATGCAGCACTCCTCTTCATTGCAATGCTTCTTCATTTTGCCAGTTTTTGGCTAACAGATCTGCTCAACTAAAAATCTGAATTTTTCAAGAGATGGGCACACATGATGTCTTTTGCTTTTTTGTATCATCAGGGTTTATTTATTTGGATTTTAGTGACTAATTTGTCTCTGTAAGCAAACTCTATGTTTCTTTTTCATGTATTTCAGTACATATGATTAAAAAAGTGTGTCTAAGAACATACTAATGTAATTAACCCCTAACATAAAATATATGAAAAAGCACATGAAAAAGCACACTAAAAGCTACAAATATTTAAATACAAGAATCCCAACAGTAAAAAAAAAAAACAAAAAACTAGGCAGTCTTCATAATGCTACTTTTAGGGTTAGTCTTGATGGCAGAGCTAGGGTTATCACACAGCAATAAGGGGGATGTGGGTGGGCAAAAAAAATCAGTGCACCCATTAAATAATATAATTTACTGCTAGGCTGAACAATCTTAGATAAATAAAAAAAATGTGCAGCTTAATTAATTTGATGGTTCAAGGTCATTGGATCAGTTTGCATTTTAAAACAAAGCAAAGTCACAAACAAAAACTGTAATGCATTTATCTCCCAGCTCAAAGGTGAAGTAAAGTTACTTGATCTAAGAAATTGCATTCAGCTGTATGTGTTATATATTACAAAGACTTTCTAGAAGCTCTCCCTGCCAAGCTTAAGGATCTACATGAAAACCTTTTAAACCATTTTAAATCTGAATGGGGTAACGGTAATAAACCACTATTCCACCATATAAATTTGTTACTGGAAATACAAGTCTGTACAGTGAAGTTTGGGGTGTTAGATTAACATGTCTTCCACATACCATATGCTGCTTCCACAGTGGTGTTGTACAAGGCTGCCACACAGCATTTTAGAGTCAAGCAGTGAACAATGGAAATGAAATCCAAGAGGAAAAAGGAGAGGGGTTAACCATTTAACTTTGGTGAGAAGAAATGGAAATGACATTCCAGACATCTAACTTTTTTTCCTAGCACTACTGGTTAACTATACATTAATCTGTACAGTGTGAATAAATTGCTAAATTACAATTTTCAATAGTTTTCCTCCTGGAAAAAAATCAACCCGACAACAAATACAGTTGAGGGTGTGCATCATTCCTTGCCCTCATCAACTTGGGGCTTGGCTATCTCTGCATAACCCTTTTTAACATTACATAAAAGGAGGATTAATATAATATGGCACTGTATGTCTCTTTAGGATTTTTTTGTTTTAATAACTTGATATTCTTTCAAAACAATAACGTGAATGTTATGTGGATTAGTTTTTGATATTTCTCAAAAGACACAGCAATAATGTATGATAAATCTGGAGGTATGCTGGAATTTACTCACAACCAATGTGGTTTTTATCATGAAGATGAAACTCGAATGATCAAATCCAGACTTGAGGTAAGTAAACTGAAATATATGATAGTTTTAAAAATAAATATATATAATTGTTTTACACAAGAAATAAAGCAAAATAAAAAAGCTGTAATGAAAATAATAAGTTAATAAAAAAATAAAATAACATTAAAAGTGGAATAGTGATGCGATTTTTTTTTATGTACAGTCATTTTGTTCCTGTATTCTAGTCATCTAGAGTCTCCCAAATTATTTGTGTTTTGGTATTGAATCTAGTCACTGTTACTGGTCTTAATTTAGTCTGTATTTCTTGGATCTATATAATAGTCTGGTCTACACTTGCAGTGACTAGCTTACTTCCTGTAAGAACAGAGACAATTGTGATAGTCTGTGATTTGTTTTTTTTCTGTAGCATTCGTTTATTTAAATTGCAATAATGTATGTAATTTTCATGTGGTCAGTTTATTGGAAATGATGACTACAATCACAAGCACAGAAAGAATAGTTGTGTAAAATCTTACCATAATCATATATGTCCTTTTCTTCTATGCTGCAGTATTCTTTACATATAAAGGATGTCCTCCTCACAAGGGACCCGAAGTCTAGCCAGCATACAACAGTTTTTGCTCCTGTAAGGTACATGGGACATCGCACGTTTGTGCTGTCAACATCAGCCATAAAAGACATCCGCATGTAAAATCCTCAGAGCTGCAATGCCCGAGAAGGAACTTCAGACCTAAAGAACAATAATATGCCATCCAAGGAAAGAAAGCAAGATATAGGGGGAAGGGGGGAGGGACAGAATACTGCAACACAGAACAGAAGGACATCTATGGTTATGGTAAGACTTTGCACTACTTTTCTATGTCCTTCCATTCAATGTTGCAGTATTCTTTACATGGGGGAAGAGTACCAAAGCTTAGTAAAAACCCTTGGAGGAGGAAGGAGCAGAGGAGCTTTCAACAAAGCCATGCAGAATGGTTCTAGCAAACTCTGCTCTAGATCTAGAAATGCAGTCCAACTTGTAATGTTTGGTGAAGGTATGCACAGAGGACCAAGTAGCAGCCTCTAAAATGGTGTTAATATCCAGGCCTTTAAAGAATGCACCCGAGGAAGTGACAGACCTAGAGGAGTGAACCTTAACAGGAGCAGTAAGAGTCTTACCATGAAAGTCATAACAAACCAAAATTGCCTTAGAAATCCAAGAAGAAATTGTCTGTTTAGAAACAGGCAAACCCAGAGCCCTGGGATGAAAAGAAACAAACAGCAGATCAGACTTTCTGATAGCCTTAGTCTTATCCAAATAATAAAATCTGAGCTGTCTATGCACATCTAGTGTGTGTGAGATCCTCTCACTGGAGGACTGAGGAGAAGGGAAGAAAGTAGGCAATTGAATAGTTTGATTAAGAGACACATCATTCACCACCTTAGACATAAAGGAAGTATTGGTACACATAGAGACTCTGTCCTTGTGGAAAACCAAAAAAGGAGGTGACACCATCAAAGCTTGAATCTCAAACTGTCCTAGCAGAGTTTAAAGCTAAAAGAGCTATTTTCCAAGTACAAAACTTTAAGGAAGCTAAGGCTGCAGGGCCACAGTAAGCTTCTCTAAGACATTATTCAAATCCCAAGGAGGTGGAACTGGCTTCCTGGGAGGTTTAATATGAAGGACTCCTTTATGAAAAAGTTTTACTTCCAATCTGGAAGCCAAAGGTGGAGATAATGGTAGACATGCAGAAATGGCTGACAAGTGATCTTTCACTGATGAATAAGCCAAACCACTGTTAAGTAATGCACAAAAGTGAGAATGAACCACTGGAACAGCCACTGAAAATAGATCTAGATTTCATGAAAGACACCAAATTGAAAATCTCTTCCATTTGAGTATATGAGATTTTCTAGTATTGGGCTTCCTGGTCTCCTGCAGAACCCTAAGCATGTCCTCTGAGAAAAGATGTCTGAAAGGAATCAAAAGTTGATCACTTACAGGGTCAGTTGTAAGGTTGAAAATGCGGATGAAGCAGAGATCCCTTGTCTTGTGTGAGCAGGTCCACTCTGTGAGGTAACTAGGCTAAATTCAGAAGAGGAGGGAACCATTGCTGTCTTAACTGAAAGGGAGTAACCAGCAAGATTTTTGATTTGAGCTGCTGAATTTTCAGCAGGACTTTTTGAATGAGAGGAAAGGAGGGAATGCATAAAGAAACATCCCCTTCAATGAAAAAGATAAAGCATCCACCTTCCAAGCCAGACGATGTTGGACTCAAGTACAAAATAGAGAAAGTTGTCTTTTCAGAGGGGAGGCAAACAGATCCACAACAGAAGTACCCCACCGATGGACCAAGTCCAGAAACACATCCCTGTGAGGCATTCATTCATGTGATTGAGTCATGGACCTGCTTAGTGTGTCTGCCACAATGTTTTCAGGAGATGGGATGTAAACTGCTTAAAGAGTCACCTTGTACTGAACTGCTAAATCCCATGCCATGAGAGCTAACCTGCAAAGAAGGTAAGACTTTACCCCCCCCCCTTGCTTGTTGACATACCAGAGAACTGTGGTGCTGTCTGTAAACACTTTCAGAGGACCTGGTTGAAAGAGAGGATGAAGAGCCTGCAGGGCTAGAATAAGAGCCCTCATCTCCTTGATGTTGATATGCTCTTTCCTCTGTTTCCTCTGTGAATGAGACCAAAGGCCCTGTACTTTCTTTGATGCAAAGGTTGCCCCCCCCAACCTATGTCTGATGCATCTGTGAACAACTCTTGAATAGGCTGAGGCAGATGAAGAGGAAGTTCTGGATTCAGAGTAAATTGTTGGATCCACCAAAGAAGCTCAGATGTTAGGCATGGTAGAAGAGGGATCACAAACTCCAGAGGGTGACCATGCTGCATCCAAACTGATTTTGGGTACCAATGAAATTTCCTCATGTGGAGTTTTGCAAGAGGCACCATTGGTATTGTAGATGCCATAAAACCTTGAAGTCTCAGAAAAATTTGGCTATAATGGAGGAGAGAGGCAGAATGTTTTTGATGAAGAAAGTCAGGGATTGTATCTTTTCTGATGGCAGAAAAGCCATCATAATGTCTGTTCCAAACCTGTACCCTAGAAAGATGTAGTCTTGTGACAGGGACAAGGAAGATTTTTTTTTTGAAATTTATGCTGAACCCCAGATTTTGTAGGAAAAGGATGGCAAACTGCAGATTTCAAGTTAACTGTTCTGATAGAAGAGAGAATATCATCTGAGTATGGATATAGCTGAATACCCTTGACCCTGAGGAAAGCGATCACAGGGGTCAAGCACTTTGCAAATACCTTTGCCACAGTTGAAAGTCCAAAAGGCAGAGAACTGAAAGTGCAAAGAAGCCACAGAGAAACAAAGACTTCCTGTAAAAAGCATGGATGTGAAGGTAAGCATCTTTGATGTCTAGAGAAGCCATGTTAAGACTGAGGCGAGAATCAAGGGAAACAAAGTATGCAATGACAGCATGCGGAAAGTTGCCACTTTTAGGAATGTATTTAAGTGGAAAGGTCCTGACTTGGTCTCTAAGGACCATCTTTTCTAGGGACAAGAAACATTATTGAGTAAAACCCTCTGACTCTCTGGTCCATTGGCACCTGTTGGATTGTGCCTTGAGAAAATAAATCTTTTAGAACCTGTGGAAACAAATTCAATTGGTTTGTAGGGGGCTGTGGAGCCCCCATGAAAGGAGGAAGAAGATTTTTTTCAAGTTGTGAAATATCCCTGTTGGATAATAGGAAGAACCCAAGAATCTTGAGTGATCTTTGCCCAAGCTGGAAAAGAAAGAGACAGACGAAGAGATAGAGGGATAAGACTTGGAAGAGACTGGTAGTCACAGAGTACTTGGGCTGGCTGGAAAGGAATGCTGGGAGGAATGTGCAGAGCTAGCAGTCTTAGACTGTGGCGATCTCCTATCAGTCTTTTTAGGTCTAGAAGAAGCAAAGGAGGAAGATGGGTGCACTTGCCTTCTAACAAAGGATGTCTTAGAAGGAAAATTTCTGTGGAAGTTTGGAACAGGAGAAACAAAAAGATGCTTCAAATCTTGAAATTCCTTTCTCTTCTCTTGCAAGGACTTAAATAAGTCTGCAGCTACAGAACCAAAGAGAGCAGATTTACCTAGAGGTGCATCCAACAACTTTGCTTTGATGTCATCTGGCAAAGGTTGAAGCCTCAACCAATGAAATGTCTCATGCCTTCTAAGTACAGAACCAGATGCAGCTGCTCTGGAGGATGCCTCAACAGCATCATAACTGCATTTGAGTGTCTAGTCACTTGAGAAGAAGCTTCTAAAAGAAATACAACTTGATTTTTAAGGTCAGACTCTGGAAGTCGAGAAAGAGCTTGACAGACCTCAGAAAGTAGAGCAATAAATACCTGGACATGTCAGTTTGGTAATTCATAGCTCTGATGGCCAAAGTGGAGGAAGTATAGACTTTCTTACCAAGTCTTTCCAGAATTTTACCCCTTATATCACAGGGAAGTAGTTTTGAAGAAGGAGACAACCTGGAAGACCTGCCTGAAGCAAAGGAAACAACCTCTGTATCAGCCAAAGGACACTTATACAGGAATTTGCAGTCATCAGGTACCTTGTAGAACCTGTCTAGCCTTTTTGGAGCAGGAGCTTGTGAGTCGGGGGCCTTAGAAGAGGATGAGAAAGCATCCAAAAAAGCTGACAAAAAAGGATGCACAGTGAAAGGAGAAGGTACTTCCATTTGTAAAAGGTCATAATACCTTTTTTGCTCTTCTGAAATCTGTGAGCAGTCCTATTTAAAGAATTCTCTCGTTTTGTTAATGTTCTTCCCAAAAGAAATCTCTTCCACTGGGGAATCCCCCATTGGAATCCTCTTCTGGAGATGCATATTCTAAAGGGGAAGTAATTTGTGTAGAGTATGCCAAGGTATCTTCATCAAAGGAAGAATCATCATCAGATAATACCTGTTCTGTAAACCTTTTAACAGGGCAGGACATGTAGGAAGCAACAGAAAACTGGAGAGGAAGGCTTCAAAGCCATCAAAGCCTTAGTCAGCCCCTGAGAAAAAGTATTCCAGTCAGACTGTGGTGTGAAGGGGGTTTCAGAGTGTTTGGTTTTCTGTTTTTTGTTAACATGCATTTCAGCATGATGAGTTGTGGAAGAAACCGACATAGGCCTGACTTCTGCGACCGACTCCGGAATATGTTCCCTAACTAGAGTAGGAGATATATCCCTAGGACCTTCAAGCACAATGAGCCATGGCTCCGGTTGTCTGACTGATGTCTGCACTGCCTTTGAAGATGTACCAAAGTCAGATTCCTTATCGGCTTCTGATGACCAAGGAACCAGACCCAACCTCCGAACATAACACTGGGAATTCACTAACCTCAAGGGATACATCAGTGGAAAGAGACACAGCCAAAGAGGATTCAGGCCTAGGCTTACTGACTTTCCTTTTCAAAATCATCACAACTGAGGGACCCACAAAACTCTCCATAAAGTCCTTAGCCAGACATTTAAGTCATTGACTCTCTAAACAAAGATTCAAAGCCGAAAGTCAGCTACGCAAAGTTTTAGGGACAAATGCCTGATAGATGGAACAAGAGCAGTGATTGTGATCAGGGCCTAAGCAGAAAAGACAAAAATTTTATGTAGAATCTGCCTTCCACTCCTACACTTGCCCTTCCTGGATGACATGAACTAAGCACAAAAGGCAGTAGCAAAGAAATAAATCCTCAACGAGGCACTTATCTGAAAGCTGGCAGCAACCAATGGAATCAGGCAGCAGATCAATGTACAAGTCAACCTTTCCGAATGGCGGCAGAAAAGTTCTGAGGATTGTACGTGCGGATGTCCTTTTATGGCTGATGTTGACAGTGCATGTACCTTGCAGTATCTAAAAGCTGTTGTATACAGGCCAGATGTCGGGTCGCTTGGGCAGAAGACTTCCCCCTCATGTAAAGAATACTGCAACATTGAACAGAAGGACATCAACTTTTTTTAATGAGAACTCATTGAAAGATTAATGGTGACAAACCTGTAGGTAGGCTACAACTGAAGAAGCTACGAAAATACAATATTATATATATATATATATATATATATATATATATATATATATATATATATATATATATATGTTTAACAAAACAAAATAGAAGACAAGGGGACAGATTCCATAAGACATGATCAGAGTGCAAGTGACTTGCTCCAGTTTACAGCTCATCTACTAAAAAGGCTTACACCAAAATAAATCACTTACACAGAGAACAAGTCTTTTAGAATCAGTTCCAGAAAGCTTACAAAATTTAGGAAGAAAACAGAATTATATTTATTTATTTATTTTTATTATTTTATTTTACATTTGTTGAGCAAGATAGTCCGACTGGATATATGTCCATTTTCAGTGGAGGCCCGGGTTGAAAAGCTCCAAGATATTACTACACATTGAACATTTAGTAAATGCTAGTTTCAAGCAGATTACAGTCATAAGCGATACCAGCATTTAGCACATATAGTACTAACTTATTATAAAACACTTTACAAAACATAACATTATTTTCAAGGTTCTAGATATATATATAACATTACATTCAGGTTTAAGACACATTGAGCAGCAGTTATACAATTGACCCTTCCTGAAATGGTGTGGTAGAAAAAAGTTAGAAGTAGTTGAAGGTAAGGCACCTAAGTAATAGAGAGGTCACTAGTTGGGGTTAGTGCAAGGATATAACCATTGAGTTTTGAAGTATTTCTTGAGTTTGTTTTTGAATTGAGTTAGTGAATGTTCTAGGGTCAAGTCAGCTGAGAGTCTGTTCCATGTTTTCCAACAGAGTTGGCAAGAGTCCCCAGCTGAGTAGTTGGATTTGTATGTTTGAACTAGGAGTCTAGTGGATGATTGCAGTGGCCTGGTGCTGGTGTAGGGGCTGATAATATTTTTGAGTGCAGGTGTATTTTCCGGTTGGTAAAGGACTTTATGTGCCACTATTGGTTGGTTGAACTGCAGTAGGCTAGGCAGTTCAAGCCATCCTAGACAATTTAGGTTGTGACAGTGGTGTGTCCGGTAGGTTGTGCCAGTAGCAAATCTGGCAATGTGGTTATAGCAGGATGATAGTTTATTAAGATCTGTTTTGTTTAAGTTGGAGAATAGTGGTGAGGTGTAGAGAAGAGTTGATGGTAGAAGGGAATAGTCAATTGCAGTTCTAGCAAGTGGGGTAAGGAAAGGTTTGATTCCATAAAGAGAGCCAAGTTTTTTATTAATGGTTCTTATAGTTTGATTGATATGCACATCAAACTTCAGGTTGTTATCAACTATGACACCCAGTAGTTTAGCTTCAGCTTCTGGGGAAATTATAGTGCCATTGTTAGCGGTTATGTTGAAGGATGGCAGGGGGTCCTGTGTGTGGGGGAGAAGAGGAGCAGCTTAGTTTTGTTGGGGTTTACATTAGATGCTGATTGGGCAGCCATTTTCCACTGTATTTAAGGTACTTTGGGTTAATGTGAATAAAGTAGCTGGTGAGGTGTCAGAACAAATCAAGGTGGAGTCATCTGCATATTGACTGCAGATAGCATCTGGGATGACTGAATGAAGGTCGTTGATAAAGATGAAGAAAAGAAGGGATCCTAGTATCGAGTCATGGGGGACTCCTAATGTGATGGGTAGGCAAGATGACAGCTTGTCCTGCCATAGGACTGCCTGTTGCCTGCCCTGAAGGTAGGATTGAAACCATTGGAGTGCATGGTTGTTTAAGGAGAAGGCCTTCAAGGTATTTATAAGCATTTTGTGGTCAACCATGTCAAAAGCCTTGGACAGATTTAGAAAGAGTGCTGAGGATAGTTTGTTATTATTGTGGTTGTGGTTAATGATGTTAGAGAAAGAGAGGAGGGCAGAAGTAGTACTGTGGGGTGGCTTAAAGCCATGCTGAAAATTGGGCAACAGCTTGTTCTGTGTGAGGTAGTGCATGAGCTGTATGTGTACACACTTCTCCATAATTTTGGCTAGAGGTGACAGAATAGCTATGGGTCTAAAGTTTGACAGTTCAGTGGAACTGCCTCCTTTATGGAGAGGTATGACATGGAAGATTTTCCATACAGTGGGTACAGTAGCTTCAGATATAGCTCTGTTTACCAGGACTGAGATGGGGTATGCTATGGTGTCAGCAGTCTTTTGCAGATAGTCTGCTGGAAGGAGGTCAGCAGCCAGGTTGGTGGGTCTTAGTTTCTTAAGTAGGGCATGAATGAATTGAGTAGGAACAGGTTGGAAGTTAAAGTGTGTTTGGGTACTAGGTGTGGCTGCATTAGAATTAGAGCCATTGGGAGAGAACTGGCTAGCTAGAGACTGGATAGTCTCTGTGAAGAAGCTGTTGAAGTTTTTAGCAATGTCTACTGGGGAGTCTTGGTGGGAAGCTCAGGCGGGTGGAGTGGCGATTTGGCCTGGGTGGAGTAGTTTGTTTATTCATGCCCAGAAGTTTTCAGGTTTGTTTTGGTGTTTTTGCAGTAGATGGTAGTAGTGGTTCTTTTTGTCTAAGGTTATGGATTTTTTGGTGTCATTCCTTAGCTGTCTGAATCTTAGTTGATCAAGTGGGGCTTTTGTTTTTCGGTAGGTGGCCCATGCTTTGTTTCTGAGTGAAATTCTGGTTTTGGCATCTTTAAGTGCTGCGGTAGTATTGTCGCCTCACAGTAAGACGCTGACCGGTTGGACTCACAGCTAGAGTGTCTTCTGCGTGGAGACATGCATGAATGGGCGTACCTTCGTTGAAGGTTGAGCATTAGGGCTGGCAACTCAGCACATAAAAATCAACTGCCAATCATTAGCGGACTGGAGTTCTGCTGTGGCGACCCCTAACCGGGAAAAGTCGAAAGACACAACAACAGAAAGCCATGGTGCAATATTAACTTTTGGTTCTAATACAGCGGCTGGGAGCATGGGAGTTAAGAATAGCAAGGAATTTGGTGTTAAAGTATGCTACTGCTTCATCTAGGGGGAGACTTTTTTACTACCGACCAGTTGCATGCCTTAAGTTTATTTTGAAACTTGGGTGAGAATAAAATTCTTGTTGTTTCTTAATGTTCTATAGGTGGGTTGGTAGGAGCAGTCTACTTTGAGCTTGATTACATAGGTGAGAGTCATCACTTAGGTCATCAGGCAAAGTGCCTGATTTATAAGATTGAAGATGGGTATTGATGAGCATCCAGTCAAGGGTACTTTCCTTGTTACTGGGTTTTCCTGACCTGGTGGGGGAGGTTATGATTTGAGTAAATCCATAGAGGTTTATGTGGGTTGTGGGGGTTTCACAAGAGCAGTTGTTCCAGTCAATGTTGAAATCCCCAAGAACAATTGTTTCTTGGGGGTAGTTATTGGATAACCAATATAAGAAGTCTTCTAAGGTTTCCGTGTTCCTCCCTGGGGGAATGTAGACACAGTCAATGTTTACATTTTTTGTTTTTATTAATTTGTAGTTTTGAGATATGAATTTCAGCATTATTGAACTGGGGTGGTTGTTGGGTGTCTATGCTGACAGATAGGGTAGACTTGTAAAGTATGGCTACCCCACCACCCTTTCCGGTGGTATGGTCTAGTCTAAACATATTGCACCCTGGTGGCAGAATCTCATGGTCCTTGGTGGCAGGCTTTAGCCACATTTCTGTTAGGCATAATTCATCTGGGCAATGAACAGCTAAGAGGGCATGCAGGTGCTGAGTTTTGTTATTTATGCTCCTAATGTTTAGATGGCAGGCCAGCAGTGAGTTAGGAGGTCTATTTGTTGGAGCTATGGTGGTAGGGGATACAAGTAGGGGGATTAGAGTCAACAGGTGGGGATGGACCAGGGTTTGTGTGGATGTCACCGTCCTTTGTGAGGTTGTAGCTTATCCTAAGTATGAGTTTTAAGATTTTGAATAAAGTTTTGTAATAATGTCTAGTTTTATGACTAATGTAACAAGGTCTAGTAAGATGGTAGTATTTAGGGGTTAAGGAGGTAAGCGTGAGGGAAGTGAGTAAGGGTGCATTATTATCTGTTGTAGATGGGATGGATGTTTGAAATTTAGGATAGTAGAAACCTGGGTGATCCTGATATTCGTAGGCAGTTAGGAGATATGGGATGAGTAACAGAGGTAGAAGTAGAGTTAATAAGACTATTTTGGGTGATAGCATACCTACTGAATGAGACTTGAAACTTAGGCAAAGGGAATAGTAGAGTTCGAGGACTGCTGGTATCAGGCTGAGGGTAGTGCTGTTGAGTGATAAATTGCTACTGATTGGTTTAAAAAAGTGGGGTGTGGTCTAGTACCAATAAATGTAGCAGCACTAGGGGGAAGAAGGATTTGGAGGCAGGGTGGGGTGTGAAGCGAGCCCGAGCGAAACGAGGACAAGCGGAGCAGGGATTAACCAATGCCTATATTAAGTTGTATAAGTTTAACTTGTTTGAGGAAAGAGGGGGGTGGGGAAAAGAGAAGGCAGTGAGAGTAGTTAGAGGGATACCTGGATTGACTCAAGACACCACACCAGAGGTAAGTTGAATGCAAGGGCCTAAAATCTGCACTCAGCACTTTAATGCTACTTATGTTTAGCAGGAAAGACAGACCAACAGTATACAATTTTGAGGATTTTTACAAGGGTTACTTGTTCAAATGTCAGACAACTAAGTAAAACTTAAGAGTCAGTGTACTTTAGTTACAGGGGAAGGAGGCAAACACTCAAGTAGAAAGGAGCCCTATGACTGACCAGAATGGTGACTTGCTTAATTACACAGCACTGTAAGAGAAAGCTTAACAAATTTTTTTTATATGTGTAACCTACTCTGAGTTAAGATAAGAAATTGCTTACCCTATGCTGTACCAATATGAACTGGATTTGATTTACATGACTTAACATGGTCCATGTCACCCTCAAGGTTCTGCTTACCATATGGTACTCAAAGCATGGGAATCGTCTTAAGATGGAATGTCAAGAAAACATCTAATTTAATTGTATAAATGAACCATTTTCTTTAAGCAATAGAACTTTGTCATCCCAAGACTAGTAGTTAAAAGGCATTAGCTAGTTAATTGATAGTTTAAGGTTAGTCTGTTCATGAAGATATGTCATCTTGCATGTTTTTGCATATTAAATGTTGAAAAATACAATAAAATAAAAGTTTGAAAAAAATTAAAAGAATCAGTATTCACCTGGTACTATTTACATCTCAGCCACACATGGCTTAATTTGTCAAAAACAACAACAGCATTTAGGCAAGACAAACCGATAAATCATAAGGTTGTACCCTTACTCAATGATCAAATTATTTGAGCAAATAATAAATTCATTCATAGGTGGTTACTAGGCTATCAGCCCAAAAGACATTTTAAGCCTAGCCAAGGTCACTTCACATTTACCAAAATATTGCTGATGTGTTAATACCACAAGGAATTTTATGTGCTACAATATAGGCTTCTACACATCAAGTATTCACAAGCTGCCCCTGTCCATTAGTTACATAAGGACCAAACTAGTGGAAAATTTAGTCATACAGCATTAAGATAACTTTCTGCATTCCATTTAACAAACTTCAAGGAAACTTCTGAAGACCAAAAAGATAGTAGCATTTCACAGAAGAAACAAGTAGTCCCAGAATATAACCAAAAATAACTACCCAATCAAAATGAAAGGATTGAGAAAACAAAAACAAAGATGACATGTTAGGAGGTTGGCATAATGGTTAAGGTGTTCACCTTACAAGCAGAAGGTGCAGGGTTTGATTCTCACATGGGGTAATTGGCTAGGCTTAAAATGGCCCACAAGGGCAGTTAGCCTAGTATGAACCTATGACAGAGAAATTCATATTGTTCAATGTTTCCTCTTTATATTCAAACATGAAATATTTATACAAAGAAATCACAAACATGCTTGTATATAAAGGTGCGATGCAAAATGACATGGCAAAACCAAGTCCAGAACCAATGACTCTAAGTATGACAACAAGGGCTTAAATTAATACATTTCTGCAAGTTGCATCAGATTCACTATTTCACTAAACAACGTATCTACAAACTGATTAAAAAGGTCATGCTTACAGTAAAGTGCTTACTCTGGGATAAAACAAGGATCTGAACATAAACAGCTCCAAATAGAAGGGCTCTATGCTTCCTCATGTAATGGATACAAATAAAGAAACATGCCTTCATGGGTGGGCCCAAGCTACTTGACATTTGAACTGTTTACTCCCTGCCATTCCCCCAAACATCCAGGAAAAGTACAAATTGGAGAAGTACCCCAGTAAATGCTGGCATGCTTCCTATTAGGCTCCATTATAATACAATGACATAAATAATGTAAAAGAGAAATGCAGCTATGGATACACAGTGACAGAAATGGTGCAACAGTAGCTGTTTGAAATTTGGAGGCTTGTTAGTGCAAATCCCAGAAAAGCAAGACTGAATGAGTGAAAATACAGACCTAACATATTCTAAGTTTGAGATAGATGTTTCTCAGAATATTCCCTTTACAGATCCAAGGGCAGATAACTTCTGAAGTGCCTCTGTGACCCGTAAGAGTATTCTTCTCTCTAGCTATGCATACAGCAGAATATCGACTCGACAGTTTGGCATGTATCCAATCAAGGACTGACAGAAATCACATATGTGTGTGTGTGTGTGTGTGTGTGTGTGTGTGTATTTTAGGCTTGCCCCTGCAAAAAAAAAAAAAAAAACTTTAAAAGGAAAACAGCAATCTGCACCATTTGCTGTTCTCAGTATTTTTGGACTAGTTTTTGTAATTCCAGGGTTCACACTTACTACTCTCAGAATAACAATAGGGATCGATAAGAACACTGTTTACTGCCACACCACAGGCTGCTGTTGTCATGGGGAATTTCCGTGCTGACTGGACATAGATCTTTGTAAGTTGTTGTCAGGTAAGCGGGTAAGACACAAGTACTTTTTTTCTCTGTGTATGCCCATGTGTGCGTATATGCGCAAATGTATGCATCAATGCCTACTGCAAACTTTACTGTTTCCATCTAGAAAAAGTGTATCAAAAGATGTAACTGTAGGAAAGAGGTAAACAGAGTTGTGACTAAGAAATCTCCCTTCCCCAAAAGGTGATCTACAATACAGCACTGACCAGGAAGATATGCAGCTGGCTTATACATCAAGCACTCCTTAAACTAACAATAATCATGACACGTTATCTGCACTACTCCATAGCACATCAATCAATATACACACAGATTCCAAAACATCTCTACTCTCTTTTAGTGGTGTTTTCATTGCATCTGCGCCTTCATGTTATATTCCTTGACAAAGGAGAGTTTCAGAAGAATGTGTGTGTTATCATGATATACACTGCATTGATATTGCATACTACGGAATCACATTAGCTGGACTGTGTTGGGGGCAACAACCATGGATGCTATTTCACATTGCATTAGGGTGCCTTCTACCTTGCTCCTGTTTTTTATTTGGAGCTGTAGTTATATGCTGTAATAACAGCAGTTCTGACATCTTAGAAGGGATTATACCTCACTGTCCCAAGCCTTCCAAAATCAGTTACAAGTTTAACATATTTATTACATAAAAATCTGTTCCTCAGTGATCAGAAAATACAATTGAGTTGGCAAAGATTTGGGAAATTAAATATAAAATATACTCTCCACGGCATTATATAAACAAGATCGACTTTCGCATCAGGTTACCATTTGCAACTGTCAAAGATTTCACTCTGAAATTTCAAATGGAATGCATGGTTTGCCTAGGGCCAGATGACACATCACAAAACTCCACCTGCACTTATTTTACCTAATCTTGAAAAATAAAGGAAAAGTGAATCTCCAGGAAATCTGTGTTTTCTTTTCTCAGAAGCCTAAAAAAATTTAAAAACTGAAAAAAAAAATCAGCTCAAGGGATTCTTCATGAATGAAAGTTTGTCAAAAAAAGACGAGCAATATGAACCAAAATGAGAAAGGCAAACAGTCTGACAAACATGAAAACGAGTGTGTGCATAACAAAAAAATAAGAAATTTCAAGACAGAAAACGAAAGACAAGAAGTGACCTCCATGTTTCAGGTGGTTGTCACTCTGGCAACCGATGCCTCTTTTTCTTCCAGCACTAAACAAAGAAACAGCAGGTGTCAGTTTTTCTCTTGACTGACATGAGATGGGAGACTATGATTGCCCCACTGAGATGGGAGACTATGACTGCCCCACTGAGATGGGAGACTATGACTGCCCCACTGAGAAGGCAGACTATGACTGCCCCACTGAGATGGCAGACTATGACTGCCCCACTGAGATGGCAGACTATGACTGCCCCACTGAGAAGGCAGACTATGACTGCCCCACTGAGATGGCAGACTATGACTGTCCCACTGAGATGGTAGACTATGATTGCCCCACTGAGATGGCAGACTATGATTGCCCCACTGAGATGGCAGACTATGACTGCCCCACTGAGATGGCAGACTATGACTGCCCCACTGAGATGGCAGACTATGACTGCCCCACTGAGAAGGCAGACTATGATTGCCCCACTGAGATGGCAGACTATGATTGCCCCATGTTCAGCACTGATGATACCTGAAGTTGCTGCCCTTATTATCCTCTCTGCATTCTTAAAGAAACGTATGGTGGCTTCAGCCTTGCATATCATAACAACATGGGCAGTGCAGGGCCTCCAATGACACTACCAGTGTTGATTCAATAGCAACCTTTGTGTCATTGTCTGCACTAATTAATAGCTTTGTGCTTCAGTTAGGCTCTATATCTTTACTATGCACATCACAGGAACAACTGTGGGCCCACGTCTGTCAACATATTTTCAAGTCCACTGATACTGTCTGTACTTGGATGCTCTGCAACTTCTGTTTGGTAACCTGACAAGTTTTGCCTATGTCTAGTAAAATGAAATCCAACTGACTGGTTAATACAGTACAGTGTACTCCCATATGACAGTTTCAGCTGCTTCAGTTATATAATTCAGTGGTAGCTTAACAGGTTTCATTCACTCAACACCTACAAACATATGTTGGTTAGTATAGCCATGGGGCCTTTAGCCATCAGGCATTCAACATTTTTACTGCTGTTAGCTGAACAGTACAACCACCAGTATTAGCTAGCTAAAACCTTGGCCCCACCAACGAAGAAACCAACACTGGATATTAGTCTAACAATCAGTTCACTGTACAGCACCCAAGATGTTGTGTTCCTCTTCTTACTATACCAACCTCAAAACTATCTATGAAAGAGAAGAAAATCCAGTTCCTCATCATTAGAGTTAGGATAGCTACAAAAGCTAAGTTGTGATAGCTATAAAACTGAAAGCCTTGGAGAGACTCTCTAAGTCTTTGATGCAATAGAAAAGTAGCCAGAGGTCTCATCTGGTTTGCAAAAAAGAGAATGAAGGAGATTTCCATCCCATACTATCACCACCTCCTCCAGAGTAAGTCCCATGTTTTGTCCAAGCCCAGTTTACAGATACTTCCAGGACCACCTAACAACAGTTAGATGGGGTAACTCTAGTTTCAAAGAAAGTAATCAATGTTTTCAGATCATTCATAAATATATAATATACAGTCAAACACCCATGCAAATACAGATCTACTTCTAAAGCTTGAAGTGTCAAAACTTTGAACTTTAAATGGACGAGACCAGAGGATAAAAATTTTGAAACTTCAAAAATGAAATAAAAATAAACAAATAAAAACAAAGGGATGCAAGCCCCCTGCACCCTGCACACCCCCTGCTAAATAAATATACCAACGCAGAGATCGCACTCCAGTGAGGAAAATGGTAAATAACCCGTTCCATGCTGTACGGTGATCTCCATTCAAAACGTTCAAAGTTTCAAAACGTCAGTCTTCTGGTCTCAACTGTTTGAAGTTCAAAGTTTTGAAACTTTGAGCTTCTGAAGGGGATCTGCAGATACATTGTAATATTGGAAGTATTAAACAATATGAAAATCATTCACATGTATGTAATGACGGGTCTATTGTGTATGACTGAATTGCCCTAATGTAGGATGTAAAACACTGACAAAAATAAGTTTGATCATACACAACAGTGACAAAAAATACAATAATATCAAAAGAGGAAAATTACTTCCCCTCTCTATATTAAAACGAAACCCCTCCTCTGTAACTAGCTTCAAATTTGTCTGAATAGTGGCATAGTTACAGAAGGTTTTAATGATGTTACATGATGTTACAGTGTAGAGCTAGGGTTGGGGGAAGAGGCAGAGTTAGGGTTAACACCCACTAATAAAGAGGGCAGGAGGCTCTATAAGCCTCCATAACATCCCCTTGGCCATAACCCCACCTTATCTCCTCACTGGTATTGCCCCCTTTTCTGGTGTCTCCTGACTTATATAATTTGTGAAGTTCAACCCTCCCCATTAACATTTGTCAATCATCTGAATACATGTATCCAGCTGTTGTCATCCCATCCTTGTGATTGCAAAACCAACCATATTCTGTACTGTTTGTTTGCCACAGTACATTATCCTATGTATTTTTTATACACAGCCTTCCTTTTCAAACTGTACCCCTCATCCATTTTGTCTTCATAAAATAAAAGGGTCTATCCTAAATAAAAATTGTACTCTATTTTCCCACTGACTCCATCAGCCACTGTCTTAGTTCCTGCCCTCTTCCTGCTATTCTCCATTTCACAATGTCCTCTAAACCCCTCTCTTCTCCACTAGAACAGTAATAATACTGGCCATGTGATTTTGGCAACCTTTTGGGCAATACTCATATGCTGCACTTTGCAGAAACTTTAATTTTTTAGTGTTTACTGGCACAAAGCACCACATGCAGAAAAAAACAGTCAAATGGATTGTACATGTTGTCATGTCCAAGCTTTACTGTAATAAAAACTCCGCTGGATCAAAGATATCAAAACTTTGGAACGTATTACAAGAAAAAAGTGCTTCTTCAGATGAATGGAACCAGAGCAAAACTAATGAAACATATAAAAAGTGGAAGGCAGCAGTGTCAAAGTATTTATTATCCATATCTTTATTTTTTATCATCATATGCATCCAGAAGCAAAACATAACTAGGTATAGGTGTTAAGCTGGGGTGGGATGTTATAGTTTCCACGTTTGCCAGCTGAAGGAAAAAAAACGTTAGTAGTTGACTAAAGGAATTATAATCTCTCTCCCCCCCTTGTTTTTTTTTTTTCCATCTTTTCATATGCCTTTGCTCATAATCCAAAAGACCTGGTGCAAGATTCTGGGTACCTTATTTGTTTAGAGCTAGATCTCTTAATGTGTGGTCTGGCTGTTTTTCTGTTAAAGTCTCTTTGTGTGCAGAAGCATACATCTAAATTGGCTTGTGCCAGTGTTGCTTTCATTAGGTTATAAGAGAGCTGCAGTGCATACTAACCATAGTTAGTTGTTGTTGTGATTTCCAGATCTTGTGTGTGTATAAGGGGGGATGGAGGCTAAGATGAAGTGTGTGCCTGATGTTTGAGGTAAACTGGTGGGAATTTACACAGATAGTGTTTTCACTGGCAGGCAAACTTTTTTTCTAAGTAATTGGAGAATTTAAACAACTTATTAGTTTTTTGTTTAAAAGGAGAGTTGTTTGGCTTTGAGTGTGTGTGTGTGTTGTGTTGTTCCACAGGATTTACTGTGTCATCATCAAACAGTCTCTCGCACACATACATTCTTAGTTAGATATACTTTGCAATATTATATAGACACTTGCTTTAATACACAAAAGAACAATCCTGACTTCACAGCCTGAACCCTCTGATATGGACACTTAAGTATAACATATAAAAAGTAGTAGTTAATCACACAATTAAAGTTACCCATTCTTCATCTAATGACTCTTGACTTCAGCAAGTGCATTGATATTAATTTTTATTTTAATGTATTGTTGATTTTTCAGATAAATAATTGGGGCAGTCATGGCAGTACAGCAATTATCATTGTTGCCTCACAGCAAGAGCTTCTCCATTTCAATTCTCGGCTGGGGTGCCTTCTTTGCGGAGTCTGCATGTCCTCCCCGCAGTCATGTGGGTTTCCTCCCACATTCCAAAGCCATGCAGTAGGTGGACTGGACACTCTAAATTGGCCGTAGGTGCGAGTGTGTGTGCAAGTGAGTGGTATGGATGAACTACCGCAGCAGGGCTAGCCACCTGGCAATGTAAACCTTGGCCTGAGATGCTTGTCACTATTGAAAGTGATATCCCGACCCCAGGTGCAAAATGGGAAAAAGGGGTTGGGGATGGATGGAAATGAAGTTTGTATTGGCATTTTTTATTGGCTGGGAAAGGGGTTGGGGATGGATGGAACTGAAGTTTGTATTGGTATTTTTTATTGGCATGGCTTAGCTATTTATCTTCTAGAACAAGCCTTGAATTATCACATCACTTTAGTAACCACACACTACCAATGCAAGGATAAACTCCAAATGTACTCTGCTCTGCTTTGCTCTGTATGCACTTGTTCTATTCCATACATCCTGATTTTCATATCAAAGTTGAGTACTCGAAAGCTCTAGGAATAGCTATTCATATGTAATAAGTATTTCACATTCTGCATAGTCATCCTTGTACACAGGTGCTGCACAGCTGTTAGAATCACAGGTTACACTGCTATAGCATCTTGCTGGACTGAAGTCATGCAGGAATTTATTCACACTGGGTGAAGATGAAATAAATCCTGCATTAATAATTCTCACCTCTGGCAGGTACTATAACTATTATATATACCATATTTTTAGTTCTAGATGGTTTTAATTTAACTACTTTCAAGTAGTGAACAAAGACATAATCAAGCAGATTACTTTACTGTTATGAAATCCTCAGTTAGTAAACTTTAAAAAATATATAGTGGTGCACACAATAAATTTTCTTTTAGTTCTATATTTGTGTGTGATGCCTTCTGAATCAATAGAAATTGCATATGTGTGTAGTGAATGCTTTAGAAACAGAAGCCAGCCACTCGGAATAGTTATGAAATAACACTACTTTTTTTTGTATTTCCACATCTGTATGACACATCTGAACCAAAACCATGAAAAAATATTCTTATTTACAAAATGGTTTGTAGGAGAAATACTGTCACATGTCTCATGTATTCAAATGAGACACTGACGCTGGGTATGCGTTCAAGTCATTTATTACACATACACACATCAGGAGCTGTAACTTGTATATATACTTTATACATCATATGCTTACTGACTGACTTGTTACTTCTAACACACACACGTGCATCTCCATTCAAGCTTACATGCACACTGACTACACAAAATGGCATTGATCTCACATGTGCTCAGTAACTTACATGCACGTGCTGTCTAGCTACAGTGGCTGACTAGGTTCAATATACACACTGATCTACATCCTCCCTCTTCAATTTTGTTCAACATCAAGTCCAAGTCACTGTGTACTTAGGAGTGGGTTTGCAAATTCCACCCAATCTATTTACATAGAACCTCTGACTGTGTTTAGCAACAGGTACAGTACATGAGGATTCATTCAATGCTGGAACACCTGGGTTTACATCAGAGTTGTTTGAAGAAAGTACACTATCCTTTTGAATTTGAACAGTTGACAAGTCACTCTGGAAATTACAGTCATTGGCACAGGCAATCTGCTGTGGCACTGGTTCTGAGACAGATAACACATGTCTATGATTCCTTCTGTAATCCATTCCTTCAGATTTTAAGATATAAGATCATGCTTCCTCACAAATGTCCTTCAAGATTCTTACATAATCATAACCTTTGGATGTTTGCATTCTCACATCTCCTTGTAACAATGGTCAAAGGGGTTTACTGGTTTTATCACAGTACAACTTTTGTGGCCAACATTTTCTTGAAAATTGAGCCTTGACCACTCAATTGTTCTTTGCATTTGGTACTAACTATTGTTTGCTGATTGCTGTCTAGACAAACACGAACAACTCTTCCAATCTTTGAGTAGGTCAACCAAGCAAGTTGTCTCGAAGAATATTTTCGAGACTAAGTTAATGAAAACATCGATACCATCTCTCTTGGATTTCTCCAATAAATACTTTGCACTATGAACTGCATGTTCAGCTAATTCACTGGCTTGTGGATACTCAGGACTACTTGTGACATGAACAAAGTCCCAAGACTCAGCAAATTTCTTGAACTGCTGACTAGTAAACTGTGTACCATTGTCAGACATGACTCTGTGCGGACTACCTTGGACAGAAAAATGGCTCTTCTATTTTGTAATAATTGCGCTGGATGTCAGTTTAGGAAGTATGTCAATTTCAAACCAATATGAGTAAGAGTCTACTAACACCAAGTAATGTTGACCATTCCATTCAAAAATATCTACAGCAATCATCGACCATGGTAATTCAGGAATTTGGCGTAGCTGAAGCAGTTCTTTTTGTTGATGCGGTTTGGTGCAAATTGAACATGCTAGAGTTTTCTTCTCTGTATCTTTAGACATAGAAGGCCAGAATACAATGCCCCTTGCCATTCTTTTTGGTTGAATCAGTACCTGGGTGACCACAGTGCAAAATGTTTATATATTTCTGTTGTAATGCTTTAGGAATTACCACTTTTGGACCTTTCATGATGATTTCGTCTTCCATCATGAGTTCTTCTCTGTAAGGAAAATACTTGCTGAATGTCAAGTGGTAAACTGGTTTGTTGTGTTGGCTATCCTTGACTGATAACATTTTTCAGCTTCTGGAGAGTTGGGTCTGAAGCTGTGTGATTTCTTAGTTCAAAAAAGCCTTGATGAAGAAAAATTTCTGACTTCCATGACTTCAAAGTCTGCTGTTTCATTTTCATGCAGCTCTGTTGTTTGGGTGCACGTGACAAGGCATCAGCAAGGTACAAGTATTTGCCCTTTATGTAAACAATATTGAAATTATACTTTTGCAATTTTAACATCATGCTTTGCAATCGAGCTGGGGCTGTATGCATTGGCTTTTTAAAAATTGTCACTAGTGGTTGGTAATCGGTCTCTATTTGTATAAGTCTGCCATAAATATAATCATTGATCTTCAAACATATGAACACTGCTGCCAAAAGTTCTTTTTCTGCTTATGCATAACGCATCTCTGTTTAAGTTAAAGTTCGTGTCACATAGGATACTGGTATGCCTTCTTGAAGACATGCTGCACCAAGGCTGTACCTTGAAGCATCACAAAAAGAGTTACAGGTTTGTGAACATCATGATATCTCAATGTGGGTTGACTAGCAATTTTCTTCTTCAGAATATCAAATGCTCTTTGGTGTTGTTCTACTCAAGACCAATTTACATTTAGTGCATCAACTCATAGGATGGTGCAGAAAGCTCACTCAAATCTGTAGTAAACTGCAAACATGCTTTTCTCATTTGTAAGCTTTTCTGTAATCTCATGTACTTGACAAATCTCAATGATTTTGCTCAATGTTAATTCACCATCTGGAGGCAAAATCTTTCTCAGTGCACTGTTACTAACACCACATACAAGAAAGTCTTTCATCAGTTTATCTCATAGATCACCAAATCTGTGTGTTTTTGCTTTATTTCTTAAAGGAAAAATCCACCCTAGAACTAAAAAAAAGTTTTTTCACTCTATCTTTGTTTCCTGACCTATTTTAACACCTCAAAATTACTCTAAGCATTTTATTTATAATTTTAGCCTGTTTTTCACAACATAGCTACCAATGGGGCTTGATATATCAACGTGATCTTGTTCTCCCTCAACCCTTTCTCCTTCCCATAATACTTTTCAGGACTCATGCCAGACATAAGGAAGTAACTTTGAATTCTCATGCCATTGACATATAATGGGATTTGTGAGGGTCACTGTTATTTTCTTTACCTTCTGTAAAAGGGCTGCTTCTTTTCTGTCATAATCACCCTCATTTATGTTTGGCTCAGACCTTGTTTTACACTATACTTAGAAGTTATCCAGCTACAGCCAGAAAAGTAACTAAATTGTAGGCCTTTGTTCAGTGTTTTCTTTTGTAGTTCAAGAGGAATTGAGATCCCCCTCCCCCCACACTCTGCAGAGGTGTTAAAACTGTCACTGTACTGAACAAACTCTTGCAGAATCAATTCCTCTCAGACTACAAAAGAAAACATTGAACAAAGGCTGGTGTAGGATGTTTAACTCAGACAGAATCTTATGCTTTATATGAATGTAGTCTGTCTACAACCGGAATAGACAATAATCAAATTGGCACCATGCCTTCTACTGTTTAGGAAATCGAACTGTTCTAAACCTATAGAAATTAATTTCCTGCGTACAAGATATCTGAGAATATAAGGACTGCCTTAATGCTGACTGGGCTCATATGTTTTATGACTGTATTGGAAGTCAATTAATGAATGCAGGCTCTTTTTACAGATAATTTCATTATTTCTAAATCTCTTATATTATTCAACACACTTGTACCTCAAAGTGTTAAAAAGGTCAAGCTTCCCTTGTTATGGTCTATTCTAGCAGTGGCTAGGAAAATAATAACTAGATACACCTCCTTCGCTTATGAATATAGTGTGCCATATGGAAATAAACACAATTAGGACAAGAACAAATAGAAAAACATCTTATTATATTGTATGGGATAATTTACAAAATTTGTTAAAAAAAAATTTAATTTCAATAGCATGGTATTTTAGTTTAATTAATTGATCTGATTGTAGTGGATGTCTTTGTAAATACTTTAGTTGTTTTGTTGAATGTTATAATAATACCTATTTTTAATTACTTGTATAAAATTGTTATGATATTTCTCTTATATGTTAAAACAATAAACCTGTTTAAAAAAAAAAAAAAAAGAATATAAGGACTGCCAACAAAAAAGTCTTCTTTTTTATTCTGAGGTGTATAAATCCAGAAAATAAGTTCCATAATGGTCATTTCAGAAACTTGAATATGTTTCATTTTATAAAAGGTACCATTGTAGTTAACACCTAACTTAGTAGTTTATGAACACATTTCTCATACTTAAAATAAAAACTTGAATCTGAGATGGATTAATGGGTAACTTGGGCAAACACAGGTAATGCAAAAACTACTTTGATTATGGAGAGAATAACGTGTGCAGCATGGAATAAGCAAAACTTCCAGGGGTATGCTGTATTGTGGGCAGCATTTATTGATGTATGTAGGTATGCAATATTTATGACTGGCTAGGTGGGTTAATCCCAAGGGACCAGAGCTCGGTGTATACCTGGGCCATTTGCTGTATGACATTTCCAGGCATCACTATGGATGGAATAACACATAAAAATGACCATACCAGTTACTTAGTTTGAGCAGGTTGCCCTACTTATAGAAAATGGAAGAAAAGACCAAGAGTGGAAATTGCATGTTGGGCACCCAGAAGGGACACTAAGGATACAGGACCTTATATCGCAGGACAGGAACAGATCATGCATTAGGGAGAAAACTTTTTTTTAATTAAGGATAGCTTGAAGCCAGTGGACCTTTCATAGAGAAAGAGCGTTTTGTACTGTGGGTCTTTCTAGGGTAACAAACTTTTAAATAAGTTAATAAATATCCCAAATATAAACAAAGAAACCACCCAGATAGTACCAATCAGGTCAAGTGTAAGCAGCTAGTCACTGCATAGGTACATCCATCCCAGGTCCCCATTTGTTTTTTCCATTCTTCTTAATTTATGTATTTGGCTTAAGGTCTCCTACAACAACCTCTAGGCATCATTTTTAACTTTTATCACAATACACAGCAGGGTTTTGAGGCGACCTGCAATTACCACTCATAGCAGATTAGTTTTATCAATGCATATAATTAATGAAGAAAATCAGTCCAAACTTAGTTTACAACCAAGACTGATTCACTTAAAATATACTTTATACATACATATGTTTTAGTTACTGCCACTTATAGTGTAGGAAACTGTCCAAACAGACATTGTTGTTTTGCAAGCTAATACTGCATACACCTACAGACAATCTTTTAGAAACTTGGAGTACATGCTAAAATCTGCCAAGCTCCTGTCGAACAGCTATCTGTTTTTCTAACATATATTCTTAAATCATTATCAATATTATTACTGGCTACAGTATGTCACCAAACTATATGCAAAGTAACTGGAATATAGCCTAAGGAGAAGGAAGGCTTAGTAGCACCATACATAGGCTGACATTCTTTGCATGGCAGAGTGAATTGGTCATTCTGGGAATAATCCTGGCACAATACCCAAACAGCTAACCTATAAAACAGCCTGTCTCTGACAATGATATGTTTTAAGAAGTACTGACACAAAAGGATGAATGAATGGGTTGCAATATTTTGTCTGTGTGTGTGTGTGTGTGTGTGTGTGTGTGTGTGTGTGTGTGTGTGTGTGTGTGTGTGTGTGTGAATATAAGGACAGACAGCAATAGCAGTAGATTACATCAGAGTTTATGAAACGGTATGGAAGACCAGAGAAACCCTCAGTTCTGTTGACATGTTCTGCCATCAGTTACAGATGAGTCAGGGAACTGTAATTACAGAAAGTGTCAATTTACAAGGCAAAACATTAATCTCCTACAGCCCAATAAAAGTGCAGAACTGGAATTAAACAACATATTGGACAGAGACAAAATTAACAGGGGGACAAAGGCCCAAAAATAGGGTCAGATTTTAAATATTGCTCTTAAAACTTAAAAGTTATTGAATAACAGGATTTGCATTAACATGCATTTTCTGAAAGATATAAAGCCTGAAATTCAAATGTCTTTCATTATTTATTGACTACAATCCTCAGTAATTTGTGAGAAAAACACAAATTTTTGTTCAACAGACTAAAAATAAAGAGAGATAAAAATCGGGACATTCTCTAAAAATCTGGATAGTTGTGAGGCATGATTAACACCATACTTGGATATTTAGTCTGTATGGATTTGCTATGATTATAAATTTCACCCTCTGTAGCATAAAGTCAGGGCCATTACACTCTGCTACTAAAAACAATTAATATTAGTGCAGTATTTGTTTGCATTAGTTAGAACACTGATGAGGTTTACAGGAAAAGGCTGGCAGATCGATTCTAAAGGCCATAATTCCATTTAATTATTTAAACATGCATCCTTATTTCCTCCTTACGTGGGTGGGAAGAATGGATTTAAGAAAGATTAGCAAACTTTCCCCAAATCTGGAAGCACAGTTTAAGTGACTTAAGATTAAAACACATTTCATGTCCTTCCAACAAAAGAAAAAACAGAAGGTGGATTTGCTCTACTTAGATAATTTGATGAGCTGGCAGGAAAAAAAATCTTCTACTTTTCCTCTTTAAACAGGAACATTTACAATACAGCTGTGATGCAACAAGAAAATTATACTACAATGCCTTATTGAAGGGCAAGAGTTGCAGCCAAGCATATAAAAAATAAAATAGTTCAGTAAGACCATATAAGACAGTAATATTTAGTCATGGTATGTTGATTTTCCTGTCACTCCTTGTTAGAAGTTGCAATGGGAAAGCAAGAGCATTCTTTTTCTGCACACCAGGTTCTGGGACAGTTAACCACTATACAAGCAGTATGCATGTCTGGTTCAATTACATACTGCTCAACTTTTAAGTGCAAATTATAATACGTATCAAGATTCTTAAAAATGCATTATATAACTTACTACAAGTCTGTGCTCTTAAGATGGAATGTGTGTCAGTCTGGTATCTAAAGCAATAAAGCAGTTGGTTACAATTATGTTTGCCTGACAACTATGTGCCAGCATTATTTCAGCAAAGTTCTCCTATATGGCACAAAATTAAACAAATTAGTCTGGAACTTCCACACACCATACACAGGGTCACATACGTCTTTTTATTTAGTACTCACAAAACACTTAAAGCATTTCTCTACTTGGTAATAATAGACTAATTTAGTTGCTTTTAAGGATTCATGCAGTCAGATATGACACCACTGCTAGAGTTCTACATTCTTTACTGCAGCAGCCTTTAATATAACTCTGACAAGACTGCTGAATTTATTCATTATTAACTGAAGCAGTTTCTACATCATTAACGGTAACAGTTTCAAAAATGATTACAAGAGTAAAAATCATGTATCTTTCTAATGGTACCAATAAAAACAAGTCAAACTGTTAGAAATACTTACAGTTTGTAATAAAAGCATATACATTCCAAGAAATCAAGCTGATTTGGAATTCTACATATTCTATTAGATAATATAACCAATAAAATTTACCATTTGAAGTACTTATGCAGTATTTTTAAAAACATGTGCTTAAGGTGTAACACTATCACCTCCTCCTGTCTAAACAGCCAGGTTCAGTCTGCATTACAGTGAGTATAAACACCACCATTATAATCACGTTACAGAATATTCATGGTGCAAATGACGAGCCACACCAAGTTAAACTTCATAAGCACTAGCAAGTTATGCCAGGAGGACCCTAACATGTTTCTCAATGAACAGCAAACAGTAACAGTATACTGCTGGGATACCATACCACGAAAAAAAGGAGAGGAAGTGAAACAATAAAAAAGAGATGGAAGGCAGGGAAGAATGACTGGAAGGATTAAGGAAGTACAAACAGTAGGAAAGAAACACAGGAAAATAGGAAAATCACTTCAAGATCAAAATATTAAGACTACTTCTATAGAAGAGGTGCGCCTTAAAAGAGAAGCTTATTCCTTGTGCTTTTTTCAGGCTCTAATTAGTGACAGCAAAGATGACCTTTTTTCTCTCCTTTGCATTTTCTTTCTGCTTTTCAGCATGATTTCCGATGCCACTTGAATCTAACTTTATTATCTACCTGCCCTCAATACTGAATTCATGAAGGTTGCCTCACTAAAATGTATTCCTACTGTCGAAAATGCATAATTTAAAGTGTACTTCATTCTACCAATTATTAAGAGTGATCCACCATCCCAGCAATGTCTGAAAAATTCACATCTCTCGGTCTTAACCTATTTAGGCTATGTACATACTTTATTGTAATCCTTTCTCCAACCTTTTTTTTCCCCCTGAAGCATGAGTCAAATTCTACAGCATCAGTTTAACTATCCTTAAAGCCATCTATACACAATTCATGTTCAACTCCCTCTAGCCCATTTTCCTTGGAAGCAACTTCTAAAACTTCTAACAGTTCTTGACAGAAATGATAACATTAACTCTCAAAGCAAACCATTGGTTGTGCAGACTTAACTGCTTTTTGGATCATGTGGCAGATCATCGGCTGCCAGTGTAAACAAAGAGCACACATGCTGGTGAGTTTATTGGCCGGCATCATCTAGGACCTCCCACACTCATTCATTAGCTGCTCAAACCATTTCTTTGCAGAGTTCAATCTGGGCTGACCTTAACTGAACTGACCATTCAAAGAGCCACACATTAACAAATTAAAAGAAAAGCTAGTGATACAGAGTTTTACAACAGAGAACCTGCTTTTAGTAGAGAAAAATGTCTTTTCCAATGACACCATAACAATTTGTCATCTTGGACTGTGTATTCTGTACTGGAAATATGTGACTTGCTAAAGAAGATGAAATGTAAGAGCTCTTTCTCCATGTACTGCATCAAACTTTTGATGGTGTCTTCTGCAGTATACTGAACTTTTCAGTATTTTAATTCATGGAACTGGTGAGTACCACAACCACTTTCTATAGAATACTTAAGTAATAATGCAGGCATCTACTAAGACATACAGTACTGATTCTCAAACACTAAAGCAATGTATTAGGGGCGCTATCAATGTAAAAGGCTTTGTGTCATTAAGTGTGCCTGCCAAAAAAATATGAAATTTGTATCCATCCCTGGTATCCTGCTCACTGTAAACATGGAGAGGTAACAGCAGGTCAGCAATACAGGTGGGTAAGTCTTTCCTAAATACTTACTACTTCTTAATCTCTGTATTTGCTTCCACAGCTTTAATACTTTCATGGAAAAAAAAACATTATGATAATCCTAAAGCAGTACAGATGCCTTAGAAAACAGTTCCACAACAATGCACTCAGTGAAAGGACTGCACCACCACAAGTGTGCAGAAGCTGTAGAAACCTAGAGAAACAGCACAGACAGTGGCCCAAATAACCAACCTGGCAGCTCCCCCGATGGCCCGCAGACACAAGTCCAAACTTCAAGTAAAAATATCGCTAACTGCAGGCAACAAGTTGTAACAGTCCGTGAATTCGTAGAAGTTCGCATGGTCTATCCGGGAACGTCCCTTGTACTTATTGAATGGAATCAAATGAGGTGGGGGCGGGGGTCGGTAACCAGTGGCAGAGAAAGACCCGGCAGCAGCAAAGAGCAACAGAAGAAAGGCTAGTAATCCATTGGTGCTGCTGCTGAAGCCGGGCTAAGGGAGAGACACCGTTTGCAAGATTCTAGCGGAGCACCACTATCCCTTCCAGAGGGAGGGCAGAAGAAGGGGAGGGAAGACGGATGGGGGAGGGGAGAAGTCCCTTTAGCCATCGCTGTAAGATTAGGTGTGCAAAATAAGAATATTCAGACTGCAACAAACACTAGAATCCAACTTTCAGGATCTATCTCAAACTTTTGGTCAGATTGTCAATGCCACCGTTCAGCACGTGAAGGCACCAATGTGTGAGGAGGACTTTAGGAAACACATTTTTGTTTTGTTTCTATATGGTGTGGCTTGATGTTAAATCTGCATTAGTAATTGAAAAGCAAATCCAGTTTTATAATTTATTATTACATTCACATTCCTCCGTCCACTGACTCCAGAGTAAAACTTTTCCCAACTCCGTTAAGTACTTCACTTTTTTTTCTTCGTGGGACGCTGCTTCGGTGCCAAACTTATGTTTAGAAACTGTTAGAAAAATAAAAGCAAACGTAACAAAGATCATCATTGATGAGATTCGCTATGGGAGGGGACGCTAAAGAATAAATTAGAACTACCTTGGAAGTTTTCTGGACCGGTTCCTGGATAGGCGGAGTACCACTAGTCAGTCCAGCTGCTGCCGTTTGGTAGCAGCGCCTCCTGCTGGACAATGGATTCACTGCGTATGGCTCTAGGTCGCGCAGTTCCCTGTTGGGGTACGTTTGGTATATTAAAATAATATCAAAGGCTAGAATTAAGAAACGTTCACACGATCGGGCACGTGCGTGGATGTAACCAGGTATACACCATGTAGCCTGTGGTGTATAAATCAGTTTTAAGGGTAACAATTTTCCGAGCTTTAGACAATACATGCCATTAAAAGGGTGCAAGTGAGCTA
Organism: Protopterus annectens; assembly: GCF_019279795.1. NCBI lineage: Eukaryota > Metazoa > Chordata > Ceratodontiformes > Protopteridae > Protopterus > Protopterus annectens. Next base: position 1,117,526,943 of record NC_056739.1, read on the forward strand.
ACTGTGCACAAAGTGATGCTTACAGACTTTTGTTAGTTACCATCTATGACATGCTTATAATATAACAATTTAATAGACGTCCTGCATACTTAAAATCACAATTAGCATATATAGCATACAGGAAAACGTTTGTCACTATAATGGCTGACAAAAATTTGAAAGTTGGTGCGCTGCATATATTTTGTAATAGCGGATAGCTAATGTGTCATTAAAGACAAAAGAATAAATAAACAACGTTAGTAACTGCCAATGTTATCTTTTCACATAATGGCAGTGATTATTGGTAGTACGAAAAAACTTTGCAGGGCTCTCTAAAACATGTTTCCTTGGCAATTACGTCAAAATAATGAAGACCTACCAAAGAGTGCATGCATATATTGCAATTTCTGGGTGAAATGTTTAGATTTAGCAAAACCAGAACTTCTTCCCCATCTGATTGTAATTTTAAATGCATGACTATAAATTATGGTGTTCTTAACTGATTTGTCTCATAATATCCATGTTGTTTTGTTTTATTGTATGTTTTTCCTACTTCTCAACAACTATTTGATACTAGCTGTGTGCCAGTGCCCCTTCTTAATCTTCTCCAATATTGCTGGCGACTATGCAGCTTACCTGGGCCAACTCAAATGTGCAACTCAGGGCAATCCAGTATGATGCCATTCTCACTGCTGCAGAGATGGATGTCATGTAATACCCACTGTCCCACTGCACGGTCACCTATGCAGAAATTGTCTGCCTCAGAATAGCTAATATGATGCCCAATTTCTGCTTGAGGACTAAATCCTTTAGTTTCCTCTGAGACCTGTACTTCTGAGAAGACTCCCGCCCTCCCACTGCCCCTTCAGAAAAGTGAGCAACAAAAATGCCAGTCAGTATTGCTGTCTCTTCACAGCTTGGATCCAGAAATAGGAGTTTAAGTTGTATGGGGCACTTTCCCTTTTTGCTATGTAACCAGCGTTAACAATATAGTTTTGTTATGACAATACAGCACACGTACAAAGCAATAAACCTTGTTTTTCCTCACTGCCTACTGTGCACACATCTGCTGTCTGTACAGCAGGAGACTGCATGGTGCTCATGCTTTTCAGGTTCATGGCTGTGATTTCTTCTGTAGCAACCTTCTAGGATGCATATACAACAAATGGGCGGGCTTAATATGAGGATGTCACTCTTACAAGTGATGCAGTCCCACAGAAGCTTGTCATCCCACTGCTGCCTCCTTCCTCATAAAGCTGGAAACCGTCCATTACCTGCCAGGCTACCATGAATAATTATGCATAGATCAGTGTTTTTGATTATTTTTATATCAAAATGCCAAATGATCTTCCCTTGATCATTACTTGTGTTTATAGGTCAGGATCTTGCCAAGTTCCTGACTTATGAAAAGAAGTAGTGGTAGCTTTCACATTTTTTATCAAACACTGACAGTACATTATTAATCAGGAAATTATACCTCAAGAGTTACGTATCATAACTTCCTGATCAGGCATGCAAGA